>NC_141149.1:67494034-67647606 GCF_053477565.2 Lygodium microphyllum | reverse complement strand
CTCTTTAGTTTGTAAGGTGCTTTATTTTAGATTGAGAAGTCAAAGCTATCATCATGAATATGTATTTTAGAATTCAAGAAAGAGAGAAAAAGCTTTTGATGTTCTTATCATATGAATTTAGAGTATTTTGCTTAGTAAATGAAGCTTAGAAAGCTTTGAAATATATATCGTATTGCCTTTATGGATCTACTTTTTGTGAACTCGTAATGTAGATGTTACGATGCTTTACTAGCATTATTTTGATTACTAGGACAACCAAATGGATTGGTGGCAGGTGCATGCATACCCCCAAGCTTTTTAAAAAATTTATAATCCTGACTCCATCTATACATGTTTGATAGGTTGTGTATGTACATTAGGAGAACATGTTAGGACATGCCACATGCTCTAAGCCACTTACAAACTGACAAATTTATATTCAGAGAGGTGTTTTCAAGAGGTAGGATGCACTTTCTCAATATTTATTTTTTATCTCAGTGATTTGGAAGCATCAATGGTTGGAAAATTGCATCAATGGATCCATTTCCTCAAAATATGAGATGTACGTATGTGAATTTTCAATTAAGTGATCTTTATTTAATTTTTATGGTGAATCTTAGTGTATATGATGAGAAGACACTTGCAAATTATTGAAAAATTTATGGAAAATTAGGAGAATTTTTGTGAATGTATAATGAAGTTCAAGCATGAGGGTTTGTCTCAGTTTGCCTTCATTTATATACTAAAGTGCCTATTTTAGGGCTTGTTTCTATGGAAAATCACCACGAAATCTCCCTACATTGGTGCAAGCAATTTAAATCTAAATGGTAGGGGGTGTGGGGAAATAATGGAAAGACATTTGATTGATTTACTAAGTTCTTTGCATATCTTAGCATATAGGATGTGATTAATATAAGTTTTAAGAGATTCAATAGCACAGGTTAGCCCAGTGTTGTTTCTTAGCAATGCCGCACAACGCTAGTAGAAAGAAATCATGAAAAGATTGTTTGTGCACTTCACGTTGGCTGGTTTTTAGTTAAGTTGTTTGAGCACGAAGTGCCATACACTTTGCATACGCAATTTAACTATGGTATCAGAAGATAAATTCCTAGATGCATGGCAATTAGATGTTCAGGTGACAATCAACGTTGAGAGTGTAAGATTCCCCTTTGCTATAGGGTAGTTCAATATTTAAGTGAGAAATATGTACAATCTCTTGGATCATTATGCTTATATTGTGAGAGGACTTTGCTATGTTCATGTTCTACGTGTAAGATGGTGCATCCTAGGGCCAATGCCCAAGGTGTAGGAGAGCCATAGGAGCCATAGCATTTTGTTGGGGGGAGCTCTTTATTGATCACCTGTATGTTTGGATACTCCCTTTATTGGAGTCGAGATGGGTAATACCATTGGATTACAACTCAATATAGATGCATGATTTATTTATAATAGTGTGTAACCTCCAAACAGTCCTAGCTACGAGACCGTGAGGATGGTTTGTTGAGCTTAGGAGGCTTGACTAGAGCCCTCAAGCTAGTGCTGGGCCTGTTTTAGGTCTGGACATTTTACTTGATAGAAATACCAACTAAATCCATCTCTCAGAGCTCCTGTTTTAGAAAACAAGGTTCTTCCACAAATTTGGTTTCCCTAACTTAGCCCTTGGTATGTAGAGCTTCATACCAAGGACCAAGCTAGCAAGTTCAAAATATTTAGCCTTACTATGTTTTTTGTAGGAGAGGCTAAAAATGTTGAGAATCCTTTTTTGCAATTGGGCCTCTTTAAAATGATGGAAGAGATCCAAATCATAGGGGAAGCTTTGAGAACAAGCTTCATCTAGGACATGGTCATTAGAAGGATTTCATCGCATAGAAACTCATGGTCCAGTAAAGAATTATTAGGTAGAAGTCCCTTTGTTTTTAAGGTTTCTTACAAGTTCTCCAAACTTATTATATCAATGAGGTAAATATCTCATCAATATATATCTTTGTTTGCACTATTTAAATTTACAAATACATTATTTATAAATTGAACCAATAATTATGAATAAATGGTAATTGGTTATCACCAAATGAACTTGGAAAATGTGGAAGAAGGTTAGACAATGTGATAAAAGAAGGACTGGATAAGGCCATTACCTTATCTAAAAGCCTCCTCATGAGTTTTCCCCACCTTGGTGTTCGAGGGAAAAGCACAAAGCCAAAATATTATATTTTTCTCATTGCTTACGTGGGAAGTTTGAATTCAATCCATTTTGGACTTTAGATTCGTATGAAATCAGTAGAAGTGTTGAAATTATCATTGCATCCTCTACCAAAGAAATTCGATAAGCATTTAATCAATTTAATTGAGCCTTCTCACAACTCCTAACTCTAAGGACAATGTAGCACATGTAACTATGATATTGTCACCTTTTTTTACAAATAAGCTTTTCATTTGACTTTTCCTTAGCGTGGAACAAACGTAAAATGGTATATGTCTAGCATGGTACAAACCTAAGATAAATGCAAGAAGATGGGAGAACTCTATGCACCAAAGTTGTGTCACAAATGTTTAGAAATTGAAGTCGGCTTGACAATAATTATTTGAAGATCTACAAAAAAATGTTCACATTTTCTTTTTGTTGTAATGCACACACACTCCTGTTATAATACATGCAAATATAAATTACATACAACATCCATCTTTGTCACAAAGGTAATTCATATGGGTTGCAACTGATATGGTCACATCTAGCTACTTTTAAAGCTAGGTATTCCCCTCTAATCCTTTCAACATTTGGATATCAAGTTCATCTAAAGCATTTATGCTTGGTGTGCTACACCTCCCAATAGCCACAATATTCTACTATGAATAGCTTTTTTTCAAAAATTCCCACTAAGAACAAAGTGGGGAAGTTTAGGCAAACTTAATCCCTACTATACTTCATGTAATTAGAAGGAAGAGGATGTGTTCCTTCTATTTTAGGGAAGAGGCTTTGGCACAAATTTGACGATATTGATTCTTGAGACTGTAGGCCATCATTAGAGGGGTAGTTATTAGAAGAGTGTTGACAATTAGGAATTCCAGAGTCCATGGTAGAGCTTAGAAGTTATAATTGCGTCTTCAAAATAGTTATTCACCTTAAATAAAATTCTGCTCAGTTTTACCTAAGGCCTTTAGGCAACTAAAAGTGATTTGTGTGTAGTTTCCTTTAAATTCATATAAAGTTTTTGCTCAGGTGTCTACCTTGATATTTGATTGTGTTTTGGTATTTATCCATGAAAGAAGATGTTGGAAGTAGTTGATGGTTGTGGATGACCACCTTACAACTATTGCGTATTAAGTTGTTATCGAGTTGTTGATGGAACCATCCTAAAGCTATTGCCAATTAAGATCTATAAAAGGTGCATTATGGTTGTCGTGAGGATGTTAGAAGTACAAGGCTAGTAAAAGGGACAATTGGCTGATATTCATCCAAAAAAGGCAACCTTCTTGCAATAGTGTTTTTCCTAGTTGTTGGCCCTATTTGACAAATAATATTACTACTTTTGTTGGTGGTAGAAAGGAAGTTCTAGTTTATTTCAAAGTTTGCAAATTTTGTATGCTTTGATAGGAAGTGTTGCACCTTAAAATAGCATGGATTGAATACATAATCTAAAAACTAGAAGTTAACAAATCAACTATGTTGTACTAGATTGATTAACCATAAATCACCTCAACCTTTGAACCAGAACATATTATCCAACTACATCACAAACTCTAAACTCCACATACTAATGCAAACCATTAGAAAATGACGCACATTAATTTCAAAACATATAGTGGCAAAAAAACATCGCTTTCCTCTTTTCCTTTATTTCTTGTATTTGTGAGAATGAAAAACCAAGCATTTATGAATAGGTCACAAATATAGATCGGCGCTAAACTCATGTAAACAACAATATGCAATGAACTATGCTTTTCTTTCATTGTCCATACATAGCTCATGGGTGGTGGAAATTTTCCAATTGCAATTAGACTACCTCTTCAATATGTATTCTATGCAAACTAATTATTTGAAATATATTTGTCTACTTTGCTTATACGTTTGAAGCTTATGCAAGTCTCATTTTTCATCTATATCAACCTAATGAAGTTTAAAACAAGATAATCCAATTGACTTGGCTTTGGATGGTTCAGTGTGACTTTGTTTTAATTGTGCATCTACATTTAAGAAAAGTTTTAGGGAGTTTCGGTATCCTCTTTAGTTTGTAAGGTGCTTTATTTTAGATTGAGAAGTCAAAGCTATCATCATGAATATGTATTTTAGAATTCAAGAAAGAGAGAAAAAGCTTTTGATGTTCTTATCATATGAATTTAGAGTATTTTGCTTAGTAAATGAAGCTTAGAAAGCTTTGAAATATATATCGTATTGCCTTTATGGATCTACTTTTTGTG
Source organism: Lygodium microphyllum (assembly GCF_053477565.2). Classification (NCBI taxonomy): domain Eukaryota; kingdom Viridiplantae; phylum Streptophyta; class Polypodiopsida; order Schizaeales; family Lygodiaceae; genus Lygodium; species Lygodium microphyllum. The sequence continues at coordinate 67,643,211 of NC_141149.1, read as the reverse complement.
AACTCGTAATGTAGATGTTACGATGCTTTACTAGCATTATTTTGATTACTAGGACAACCAAATGGATTGGTGGCAGGTGCATGCATACCCCCAAGCTTTTTAAAAAATTTATAATCCTGACTCCATCTATACATGTTTGATAGGTTGTGTATGTACATTAGGAGAACATGTTAGGACATGCCACATGCTCTAAGCCACTTACAAACTGACAAATTTATATTCAGAGAGGTGTTTTCAAGAGGTAGGATGCACTTTCTCAATATTTATTTTTTATCTCAGTGATTTGGAAGCATCAATGGTTGGAAAATTGCATCAATGGATCCATTTCCTCAAAATATGAGATGTACGTATGTGAATTTTCAATTAAGTGATCTTTATTTAATTTTTATGGTGAATCTTAGTGTATATGATGAGAAGACACTTGCAAATTATTGAAAAATTTATGGAAAATTAGGAGAATTTTTGTGAATGTATAATGAAGTTCAAGCATGAGGGTTTGTCTCAGTTTGCCTTCATTTATATACTAAAGTGCCTATTTTAGGGCTTGTTTCTATGGAAAATCACCACGAAATCTCCCTACATTGGTGCAAGCAATTTAAATCTAAATGGTAGGGGGTGTGGGGAAATAATGGAAAGACATTTGATTGATTTACTAAGTTCTTTGCATATCTTAGCATATAGGATGTGATTAATATAAGTTTTAAGAGATTCAATAGCACAGGTTAGCCCAGTGTTGTTTCTTAGCAATGCCGCACAACGCTAGTAGAAAGAAATCATGAAAAGATTGTTTGTGCACTTCACGTTGGCTGGTTTTTAGTTAAGTTGTTTGAGCACGAAGTGCCATACACTTTGCATACGCAATTTAACTATGGTATCAGAAGATAAATTCCTAGATGCATGGCAATTAGATGTTCAGGTGACAATCAACGTTGAGAGTGTAAGATTCCCCTTTGCTATAGGGTAGTTCAATATTTAAGTGAGAAATATGTACAATCTCTTGGATCATTATGCTTATATTGTGAGAGGACTTTGCTATGTTCATGTTCTACGTGTAAGATGGTGCATCCTAGGGCCAATGCCCAAGGTGTAGGAGAGCCATAGGAGCCATAGCATTTTGTTGGGGGGAGCTCTTTATTGATCACCTGTATGTTTGGATACTCCCTTTATTGGAGTCGAGATGGGTAATACCATTGGATTACAACTCAATATAGATGCATGATTTATTTATAATAGTGTGTAACCTCCAAACAGTCCTAGCTACGAGACCGTGAGGATGGTTTGTTGAGCTTAGGAGGCTTGACTAGAGCCCTCAAGCTAGTGCTGGGCCTGTTTTAGGTCTGGACATTTTACTTGATAGAAATACCAACTAAATCCATCTCTCAGAGCTCCTGTTTTAGAAAACAAGGTTCTTCCACAAATTTGGTTTCCCTAACTTAGCCCTTGGTATGTAGAGCTTCATACCAAGGACCAAGCTAGCAAGTTCAAAATATTTAGCCTTACTATGTTTTTTGTAGGAGAGGCTAAAAATGTTGAGAATCCTTTTTTGCAATTGGGCCTCTTTAAAATGATGGAAGAGATCCAAATCATAGGGGAAGCTTTGAGAACAAGCTTCATCTAGGACATGGTCATTAGAAGGATTTCATCGCATAGAAACTCATGGTCCAGTAAAGAATTATTAGGTAGAAGTCCCTTTGTTTTTAAGGTTTCTTACAAGTTCTCCAAACTTATTATATCAATGAGGTAAATATCTCATCAATATATATCTTTGTTTGCACTATTTAAATTTACAAATACATTATTTATAAATTGAACCAATAATTATGAATAAATGGTAATTGGTTATCACCAAATGAACTTGGAAAATGTGGAAGAAGGTTAGACAATGTGATAAAAGAAGGACTGGATAAGGCCATTACCTTATCTAAAAGCCTCCTCATGAGTTTTCCCCACCTTGGTGTTCGAGGGAAAAGCACAAAGCCAAAATATTATATTTTTCTCATTGCTTACGTGGGAAGTTTGAATTCAATCCATTTTGGACTTTAGATTCGTATGAAATCAGTAGAAGTGTTGAAATTATCATTGCATCCTCTACCAAAGAAATTCGATAAGCATTTAATCAATTTAATTGAGCCTTCTCACAACTCCTAACTCTAAGGACAATGTAGCACATGTAACTATGATATTGTCACCTTTTTTTACAAATAAGCTTTTCATTTGACTTTTCCTTAGCGTGGAACAAACGTAAAATGGTATATGTCTAGCATGGTACAAACCTAAGATAAATGCAAGAAGATGGGAGAACTCTATGCACCAAAGTTGTGTCACAAATGTTTAGAAATTGAAGTCGGCTTGACAATAATTATTTGAAGATCTACAAAAAAATGTTCACATTTTCTTTTTGTTGTAATGCACACACACTCCTGTTATAATACATGCAAATATAAATTACATACAACATCCATCTTTGTCACAAAGGTAATTCATATGGGTTGCAACTGATATGGTCACATCTAGCTACTTTTAAAGCTAGGTATTCCCCTCTAATCCTTTCAACATTTGGATATCAAGTTCATCTAAAGCATTTATGCTTGGTGTGCTACACCTCCCAATAGCCACAATATTCTACTATGAATAGCTTTTTTTCAAAAATTCCCACTAAGAACAAAGTGGGGAAGTTTAGGCAAACTTAATCCCTACTATACTTCATGTAATTAGAAGGAAGAGGATGTGTTCCTTCTATTTTAGGGAAGAGGCTTTGGCACAAATTTGACGATATTGATTCTTGAGACTGTAGGCCATCATTAGAGGGGTAGTTATTAGAAGAGTGTTGACAATTAGGAATTCCAGAGTCCATGGTAGAGCTTAGAAGTTATAATTGCGTCTTCAAAATAGTTATTCACCTTAAATAAAATTCTGCTCAGTTTTACCTAAGGCCTTTAGGCAACTAAAAGTGATTTGTGTGTAGTTTCCTTTAAATTCATATAAAGTTTTTGCTCAGGTGTCTACCTTGATATTTGATTGTGTTTTGGTATTTATCCATGAAAGAAGATGTTGGAAGTAGTTGATGGTTGTGGATGACCACCTTACAACTATTGCGTATTAAGTTGTTATCGAGTTGTTGATGGAACCATCCTAAAGCTATTGCCAATTAAGATCTATAAAAGGTGCATTATGGTTGTCGTGAGGATGTTAGAAGTACAAGGCTAGTAAAAGGGACAATTGGCTGATATTCATCCAAAAAAGGCAACCTTCTTGCAATAGTGTTTTTCCTAGTTGTTGGCCCTATTTGACAAATAATATTACTACTTTTGTTGGTGGTAGAAAGGAAGTTCTAGTTTATTTCAAAGTTTGCAAATTTTGTATGCTTTGATAGGAAGTGTTGCACCTTAAAATAGCATGGATTGAATACATAATCTAAAAACTAGAAGTTAACAAATCAACTATGTTGTACTAGATTGATTAACCATAAATCACCTCAACCTTTGAACCAGAACATATTATCCAACTACATCACAAACTCTAAACTCCACATACTAATGCAAACCATTAGAAAATGACGCACATTAATTTCAAAACATATAGTGGCAAAAAAACATCGCTTTCCTCTTTTCCTTTATTTCTTGTATTTGTGAGAATGAAAAACCAAGCATTTATGAATAGGTCACAAATATAGATCGGCGCTAAACTCATGTAAACAACAATATGCAATGAACTATGCTTTTCTTTCATTGTCCATACATAGCTCATGGGTGGTGGAAATTTTCCAATTGCAATTAGACTACCTCTTCAATATGTATTCTATGCAAACTAATTATTTGAAATATATTTGTCTACTTTGCTTATACGTTTGAAGCTTATGCAAGTCTCATTTTTCATCTATATCAACCTAATGAAGTTTAAAACAAGATAATCCAATTGACTTGGCTTTGGATGGTTCAGTGTGACTTTGTTTTAATTGTGCATCTACATTTAAGAAAAGTTTTAGGGAGTTTCGGTATCCTCTTTAGTTTGTAAGGTGCTTTATTTTAGATTGAGAAGTCAAAGCTATCATCATGAATATGTATTTTAGAATTCAAGAAAGAGAGAAAAAGCTTTTGATGTTCTTATCATATGAATTTAGAGTATTTTGCTTAGTAAATGAAGCTTAGAAAGCTTTGAAATATATATCGTATTGCCTTTATGGATCTACTTTTTGTGAACTCGTAATGTAGATGTTACGATGCTTTACTAGCATTATTTTGATTACTAGGACAACCAAATGGATTGGTGGCAGGTGCATGCATACCCCCAAGCTTTTTAAAAAATTTATAATCCTGACTCCATCTATACATGTTTGATAGGTTGTGTATGTACATTAGGAGAACATGTTAGGACATGCCACATGCTCTAAGCCACTTACAAACTGACAAATTTATATTCAGAGAGGTGTTTTCAAGAGGTAGGATGCACTTTCTCAATATTTATTTTTTATCTCAGTGATTTGGAAGCATCAATGGTTGGAAAATTGCATCAATGGATCCATTTCCTCAAAATATGAGATGTACGTATGTGAATTTTCAATTAAGTGATCTTTATTTAATTTTTATGGTGAATCTTAGTGTATATGATGAGAAGACACTTGCAAATTATTGAAAAATTTATGGAAAATTAGGAGAATTTTTGTGAATGTATAATGAAGTTCAAGCATGAGGGTTTGTCTCAATTTGCCTTCATTTATATACTAAAGTGCCTATTTTAGGGCTTGTTTCTATGGAAAATCACCACGAAATCTCCCTACATTGGTGCAAGCAATTTAAATCTAAATGGTAGGGGGTGTGGGGCAATAATGGAAAGACATTTGATTGATTTACTAAGTTCTTTGCATATCTTAGCATATAGGATGTGATTAATATAAGTTTTAAGAGATTCAATAGCACAGGTTAGCCCAGTGTTGTTTCTTAGCAATGCCGCACAACGCTAGTAGAAAGAAATCATGAAAAGATTGTTTGTGCACTTCACGTTGGCTGGTTTTTAGTTAAGTTGTTTGAGCACGAAGTGCCATACACTTTGCATACGCAATTTAACTATGGTATCAGAAGATAAATTCCTAGATGCATGGCAATTAGATGTTCAGGTGACAATCAACGTTGAGAGTGTAAGATTCCCCTTTGCTATAGGGTAGTTCAATATTTAAGTGAGAAATATGTACAATCTCTTGGATCATTATGCTTATATTGTGAGAGGACTTTGCTATGTTCATGTTCTACGTGTAAGATGGTGCATCCTAGGGCCAATGCCCAAGGTGTAGGAGAGCCATAGGAGCCATAGCATTTTGTTGGGGGGAGCTCTTTATTGATCACCTGTATGTTTGGATACTCCCTTTATTGGAGTCGAGATGGGTAATACCATTGGATTACAACTCAATATAGATGCATGATTTATTTATAATAGTGTGTAACCTCCAAACAGTCCTAGCTACGAGACCGTGAGGATGGTTTGTTGAGCTTAGGAGGCTTGACTAGAGCCCTCAAGCTAGTGCTGGGCCTGTTTTAGGTCTGGACATTTTACTTGATAGAAATACCAACTAAATCCATCTCTCAGAGCTCCTGTTTTAGAAAACAAGGTTCTTCCACAAATTTGGTTTCCCTAACTTAGCCCTTGGTATGTAGAGCTTCATACCAAGGACCAAGCTAGCAAGTTCAAAATATTTAGCCTTACTATGTTTTTTGTAGGAGAGGCTAAAAATGTTGAGAATCCTTTTTTGCAATTGGGCCTCTTTAAAATGATGGAAGAGATCCAAATCATAGGGGAAGCTTTGAGAACAAGCTTCATCTAGGACATGGTCATTAGAAGGATTTCATCGCATAGAAACTCATGGTCCAGTAAAGAATTATTAGGTAGAAGTCCCTTTGTTTTTAAGGTTTCTTACAAGTTCTCCAAACTTATTATATCAATGAGGTAAATATCTCATCAATATATATCTTTGTTTGCACTATTTAAATTTACAAATACATTATTTATAAATTGAACCAATAATTATGAATAAATGGTAATTGGTTATCACCAAATGAACTTGGAAAATGTGGAAGAAGGTTAGACAATGTGATAAAAGAAGGACTGGATAAGGCCATTACCTTATCTAAAAGCCTCCTCATGAGTTTTCCCCACCTTGGTGTTCGAGGGAAAAGCACAAAGCCAAAATATTATATTTTTCTCATTGCTTACGTGGGAAGTTTGAATTCAATCCATTTTGGACTTTAGATTCGTATGAAATCAGTAGAAGTGTTGAAATTATCATTGCATCCTCTACCAAAGAAATTCGATAAGCATTTAATCAATTTAATTGAGCCTTCTCACAACTCCTAACTCTAAGGACAATGTAGCACATGTAACTATGATATTGTCACCTTTTTTTACAAATAAGCTTTTCATTTGACTTTTCCTTAGCGTGGAACAAACGTAAAATGGTATATGTCTAGCATGGTACAAACCTAAGATAAATGCAAGAAGATGGGAGAACTCTATGCACCAAAGTTGTGTCACAAATGTTTAGAAATTGAAGTCGGCTTGACAATAATTATTTGAAGATCTACAAAAAAATGTTCACATTTTCTTTTTGTTGTAATGCACACACACTCCTGTTATAATACATGCAAATATAAATTACATACAACATCCATCTTTGTCACAAAGGTAATTCATATGGGTTGCAACTGATATGGTCACATCTAGCTACTTTTAAAGCTAGGTATTCCCCTCTAATCCTTTCAACATTTGGATATCAAGTTCATCTAAAGCATTTATGCTTGGTGTGCTACACCTCCCAATAGCCACAATATTCTACTATGAATAGCTTTTTTTCAAAAATTCCCACTAAGAACAAAGTGGGGAAGTTTAGGCAAACTTAATCCCTACTATACTTCATGTAATTAGAAGGAAGAGGATGTGTTCCTTCTATTTTAGGGAAGAGGCTTTGGCACAAATTTGACGATATTGATTCTTGAGACTGTAGGCCATCATTAGAGGGGTAGTTATTAGAAGAGTGTTGACAATTAGGAATTCCAGAGTCCATGGTAGAGCTTAGAAGTTATAATTGCGTCTTCAAAATAGTTATTCACCTTAAATAAAATTCTGCTCAGTTTTACCTAAGGCCTTTAGGCAACTAAAAGTGATTTGTGTGTAGTTTCCTTTAAATTCATATAAAGTTTTTGCTCAGGTGTCTACCTTGATATTTGATTGTGTTTTGGTATTTATCCATGAAAGAAGATGTTGGAAGTAGTTGATGGTTGTGGATGACCACCTTACAACTATTGCGTATTAAGTTGTTATCGAGTTGTTGATGGAACCATCCTAAAGCTATTGCCAATTAAGATCTATAAAAGGTGCATTATGGTTGTCGTGAGGATGTTAGAAGTACAAGGCTAGTAAAAGGGACAATTGGCTGATATTCATCCAAAAAAGGCAACCTTCTTGCAATAGTGTTTTTCCTAGTTGTTGGCCCTATTTGACAAATAATATTACTACTTTTGTTGGTGGTAGAAAGGAAGTTCTAGTTTATTTCAAAGTTTGCAAATTTTGTATGCTTTGATAGGAAGTGTTGCACCTTAAAATAGCATGGATTGAATACATAATCTAAAAACTAGAAGTTAACAAATCAACTATGTTGTACTAGATTGATTAACCATAAATCACCTCAACCTTTGAACCAGAACATATTATCCAACTACATCACAAACTCTAAACTCCACATACTAATGCAAACCATTAGAAAATGACGCACATTAATTTCAAAACATATAGTGGCAAAAAAACATCGCTTTCCTCTTTTCCTTTATTTCTTGTATTTGTGAGAATGAAAAACCAAGCATTTATGAATAGGTCACAAATATAGATCGGCGCTAAACTCATGTAAACAACAATATGCAATGAACTATGCTTTTCTTTCATTGTCCATACATAGCTCATGGGTGGTGGAAATTTTCCAATTGCAATTAGACTACCTCTTCAATATGTATTCTATGCAAACTAATTATTTGAAATATATTTGTCTACTTTGCTTATACGTTTGAAGCTTATGCAAGTCTCATTTTTCATCTATATCAACCTAATGAAGTTTAAAACAAGATAATCCAATTGACTTGGCTTTGGATGGTTCAGTGTGACTTTGTTTTAATTGTGCATCTACATTTAAGAAAAGTTTTAGGGAGTTTCGGTATCCTCTTTAGTTTGTAAGGTGCTTTATTTTAGATTGAGAAGTCAAAGCTATCATCATGAATATGTATTTTAGAATTCAAGAAAGAGAGAAAAAGCTTTTGATGTTCTTATCATATGAATTTAGAGTATTTTGCTTAGTAAATGACGCTTAGAAAGCTTTGAAATATATATCGTATTGCCTTTATGGATCTACTTTTTGTGAACTCGTAATGTAGATGTTACGATGCTTTACTAGCATTATTTTGATTACTAGGACAACCAAATGGATTGGTGGCAGGTGCATGCATACCCCCAAGCTTTTTAAAAAATTTATAATCCTGACTCCATCTATACATGTTTGATAGGTTGTGTATGTACATTAGGAGAACATGTTAGGACATGCCACATGCTCTAAGCCACTTACAAACTGACAAATTTATATTCAGAGAGGTGTTTTCAAGAGGTAGGATGCACTTTCTCAATATTTATTTTTTATCTCAGTGATTTGGAAGCATCAATGGTTGGAAAATTGCATCAATGGATCCATTTCCTCAAAATATGAGATGTACGTATGTGAATTTTCAATTAAGTGATCTTTATTTAATTTTTATGGTGAATCTTAGTGTATATGATGAGAAGACACTTGCAAATTATTGAAAAATTTATGGAAAATTAGGAGAATTTTTGTGAATGTATAATGAAGTTCAAGCATGAGGGTTTGTCTCAATTTGCCTTCATTTATATACTAAAGTGCCTATTTTAGGGCTTGTTTCTATGGAAAATCACCACGAAATCTCCCTACATTGGTGCAAGCAATTTAAATCTAAATGGTAGGGGGTGTGGGGCAATAATGGAAAGACATTTGATTGATTTACTAAGTTCTTTGCATATCTTAGCATATAGGATGTGATTAATATAAGTTTTAAGAGATTCAATAGCACAGGTTAGCCCAGTGTTGTTTCTTAGCAATGCCGCACAACGCTAGTAGAAAGAAATCATGAAAAGATTGTTTGTGCACTTCACGTTGGCTGGTTTTTAGTTAAGTTGTTTGAGCACGAAGTGCCATACACTTTGCATACGCAATTTAACTATGGTATCAGAAGATAAATTCCTAGATGCATGGCAATTAGATGTTCAGGTGACAATCAACGTTGAGAGTGTAAGATTCCCCTTTGCTATAGGGTAGTTCAATATTTAAGTGAGAAATATGTACAATCTCTTGGATCATTATGCTTATATTGTGAGAGGACTTTGCTATGTTCATGTTCTACGTGTAAGATGGTGCATCCTAGGGCCAATGCCCAAGGTGTAGGAGAGCCATAGGAGCCATAGCATTTTGTTGGGGGGAGCTCTTTATTGATCACCTGTATGTTTGGATACTCCCTTTATTGGAGTCGAGATGGGTAATACCATTGGATTACAACTCAATATAGATGCATGATTTATCTATAATAGTGTGTAACCTCCAAACAGTCCTAGCTACGAGACCGTGAGGATGGTTTGTTGAGCTTAGGAGGCTTGACTAGAGCCCTCAAGCTAGTGCTGGGCCTGTTTTAGGTCTGGACATTTTACTTGATAGAAATACCAACTAAATCCATCTCTCAGAGCTCCTGTTTTAGAAAACAAGGTTCTTCCACAAATTTGGTTTCCCTAACTTAGCCCTTGGTATGTAGAGCTTCATACCAAGGACCAAGCTAGCAAGTTCAAAATATTTAGCCTTACTATGTTTTTTGTAGGAGAGGCTAAAAATGTTGAGAATCCTTTTTTGCAATTGGGCCTCTTTAAAATGATGGAAGAGATCCAAATCATAGGGGAAGCTTTGAGAACAAGCTTCATCTAGGACATGGTCATTAGAAGGATTTCATCGCATAGAAACTCATGGTCCAGTAAAGAATTATTAGGTAGAAGTCCCTTTGTTTTTAAGGTTTCTTACAAGTTCTCCAAACTTATTATATCAATGAGGTAAATATCTCATCAATATATATCTTTGTTTGCACTATTTAAATTTACAAATACATTATTTATAAATTGAACCAATAATTATGAATAAATGGTAATTGGTTATCACCAAATGAACTTGGAAAATGTGGAAGAAGGTTAGACAATGTGATAAAAGAAGGACTGGATAAGGCCATTACCTTATCTAAAAGCCTCCTCATGAGTTTTCCCCACCTTGGTGTTCGAGGGAAAAGCACAAAGCCAAAATATTATATTTTTCTCATTGCTTACGTGGGAAGTTTGAATTCAATCCATTTTGGACTTTAGATTCGTATGAAATCAGTAGAAGTGTTGAAATTATCATTGCATCCTCTACCAAAGAAATTCGATAAGCATTTAATCAATTTAATTGAGCCTTCTCACAACTCCTAACTCTAAGGACAATGTAGCACATGTAACTATGATATTGTCACCTTTTTTTACAAATAAGCTTTTCATTTGACTTTTCCTTAGCGTGGAACAAACGTAAAATGGTATATGTCTAGCATGGTACAAACCTAAGATAAATGCAAGAAGATGGGAGAACTCTATGCACCAAAGTTGTGTCACAAATGTTTAGAAATTGAAGTCGGCTTGACAATAATTATTTGAAGATCTACAAAAAAATGTTCACATTTTCTTTTTGTTGTAATGCACACACACTCCTGTTATAATACATGCAAATATAAATTACATACAACATCCATCTTTGTCACAAAGGTAATTCATATGGGTTGCAACTGATATGGTCACATCTAGCTACTTTTAAAGCTAGGTATTCCCCTCTAATCCTTTCAACATTTGGATATCAAGTTCATCTAAAGCATTTATGCTTGGTGTGCTACACCTCCCAATAGCCACAATATTCTACTATGAATAGCTTTTTTTCAAAAATTCCCACTAAGAACAAAGTGGGGAAGTTTAGGCAAACTTAATCCCTACTATACTTCATGTAATTAGAAGGAAGAGGATGTGTTCCTTCTATTTTAGGGAAGAGGCTTTGGCACAAATTTGACGATATTGATTCTTGAGACTGTAGGCCATCATTAGAGGGGTAGTTATTAGAAGAGTGTTGACAATTAGGAATTCCAGAGTCCATGGTAGAGCTTAGAAGTTATAATTGCGTCTTCAAAATAGTTATTCACCTTAAATAAAATTCTGCTCAGTTTTACCTAAGGCCTTTAGGCAACTAAAAGTGATTTGTGTGTAGTTTCCTTTAAATTCATATAAAGTTTTTGCTCAGGTGTCTACCTTGATATTTGATTGTGTTTTGGTATTTATCCATGAAAGAAGATGTTGGAAGTAGTTGATGGTTGTGGATGACCACCTTACAACTATTGCGTATTAAGTTGTTATCGAGTTGTTGATGGAGCCATCCTAAAGCTATTGCCAATTAAGATCTATAAAAGGTGCATTATGGTTGTCGTGAGGATGTTAGAAGTACAAGGCTAGTAAAAGGGACAATTGGCTGATATTCATCCAAAAAAGGTAACCTTCTTGCAATAGTGTTTTTCCTAGTTGTTGGCCCTATTTGACAAATAATATTACTACTTTTGTTGGTGGTAAAAAGGAAGTTCTAGTTTATTTCAAAGTTTGCAAATTTTGTATGCTTTGATAGGAAGTGTTGCACCTTAAAATAGCATGGATTGAATACATAATCTAAAAACTAGAAGTTAACAAATCAACTATGTTGTACTAGATTGATTAACCATAAATCACCTCAACCTTTGAACCAGAACATATTATCCAACTACATCACAAACTCTAAACTCCACATACTAATGCAAACCATTAGAAAATGACGCACATTAATTTCAAAACATATAGTGGCAAAAAAACATCGCTTTCCTCTTTTCCTTTATTTCTTGTATTTGTGAGAATGAAAAACCAAGCATTTATGAATAGGTCACAAATATAGATCGGCGCTAAACTCATGTAAACAACAATATGCAATGTACTATGCTTTTCTTTCATTGTCCATACATAGCTCATGGGTGGTGGAAATTTTCCAATTGCAATTAGACTACCTCTTCAATATGTCTTCTATGCAAACTAATTATTTGAAATATATTTGTCTACTTTGCTTATACGTTTGAAGCTTATGCAAGTCTCATTTTTCATCTATATCAACCTAATGAAGTTTAAAACAAGATAATCCAATTGACTTGGCTTTGGATGGTTCAGTGTGACTTTGTTTTAATTGTGCATCTACATTTAAGAAAAGTTTTAGGGAGTTTCGGTATCCTCTTTAGTTTGTAAGGTGCTTTATTTTAGATTGAGAAGTCAAAGCTATCATCATGAATATGTATTTTAGAATTCAAGAAAGAGAGAAAAAGCTTTTGATGTTCTTATCATATGAATTTAGAGTATTTTGCTTAGTAAATGAAGCTTAGAAAGCTTTGAAATATATATCGTATTGCCTTTATGGATCTACTTTTTGTGAACTCGTAATGTAGATGTTACGATGCTTTACTAGCATTATTTTGATTACTAGGACAACCAAATGGATTGGTGGCAGGTGCATGCATACCCCCAAGCTTTTTAAAAAATTTATAATCCTGACTCCATCTATACATGTTTGATAGGTTGTGTATGTACATTAGGAGAACATGTTAGGACATGCCACATGCTCTAAGCCACTTACAAACTGACAAATTTATATTCAGAGAGGTGTTTTCAAGAGGTAGGATGCACTTTCTCAATATTTATTTTTAATCTCAGTGATTTGGAAGCATCAATGGTTGGAAAATTGCATCAATGGATCCATTTCCTCAAAATATGAGATGTACGTATGTGAATTTTCAATTAAGTGATCCTTATTTAATTTTTATGGTGAATCTTAGTGTATATGATGAGAAGACACTTGCAAATTATTGAAAAGTTTATGGAAAATTAGGAGAATTTTTGTGAATGTATAATGAAGTTCAAGCATGAGGGTTTGTCTCAATTTGCCTTCATTTATATACTAAAGTGCCTATTTTAGGGCTTGTTTCTATGGAAAATCACCACGAAATCTCCCTACATTGGTGCAAGCAATTTAAATCTAAATGGTAGGGGGTGTGGGGCAATAATGGAAAGACATTTGATTGATTTACTAAGTTCTTTGCATATCTTAGCATATAGGATGTGATTAATATAAGTTTTAAGAGATTCAATAGCACAGGTTAGCCCAGTGTTGTTTCTTAGCAATGCCGCACAACGCTAGTAGAAAGAAATCATGAAAAGATTGTTTGTGCACTTCACGTTGGCTGGTTTTTAGTTAAGTTGTTTGAGCACGAAGTGCCATACACTTTGCATACGCAATTTAACTATGGTATCAGAAGATAAATTCCTAGATGCATGGCAATTAGATGTTCAGGTGACAATCAACGTTGAGAGTGTAAGATTCCCCTTTGCTATAGGGTAGTTCAATATTTAAGTGAGAAATATGTACAATCTCTTGGATCATTATGCTTATATTGTGAGAGGACTTTGCTATGTTCATGTTCTACGTGTAAGATGGTGCATCCTAGGGCCAATGCCCAAGGTGTAGGAGAGCCATAGGAGCCATAGCATTTTGTTGGGGGGAGCTCTTTATTGATCACCTGTATGTTTGGATACTCCCTTTATTGGAGTCGAGATGGGTAATACCATTGGATTACAACTCAATATAGATGCATGATTTATTTATAATAGTGTGTAACCTCCAAACAGTCCTAGCTACGAGACCGTGAGGATGGTTTGTTGAGCTTAGGAGGCTTGACTAGAGCTCTCAAGCTAGTGCTGGGCCTGTTTTAGGTCTGGACATTTTACTTGATAGAAATACCAACTAAATCCATCTCTCAGAGCTCCTGTTTTAGAAAACAAGGTTCTTCCACAAATTTGGTTTCCCTAACTTAGCCCTTGGTATGTAGAGCTTCATACCAAGGACCAAGCTAGCAAGTTCAAAATATTTAGCCTTACTATGTTTTTTGTAGGAGAGGCTAAAAATGTTGAGAATCCTTTTTTGCAATTGGGCCTCTTTAAAATGATGGAAGAGATCCAAATCATAGGGGAAGCTTTGAGAACAAGCTTCATCTAGGACATGGTCATTAGAAGGATTTCATCGCATAGAAACTCATGGTCCAGTAAAGAATTATTAGGTAGAAGTCCCTTTGTTTTTAAGGTTTCTTACAAGTTCTCCAAACTTATTATATCAATGAGGTAAATATCTCATCAATATATATCTTTGTTTGCACTATTTAAATTTACAAATACATTATTTATAAATTGAACCAATAATTATGAATAAATGGTAATTGGTTATCACCAAATGAACTTGGAAAATGTGGAAGAAGGTTAGACAATGTGATAAAAGAAGGACTGGATAAGGCCATTACCTTATCTAAAAGCCTCCTCATGAGTTTTCCCCACCTTGGTGTTCGAGGGAAAAGCACAAAGCCAAAATATTATATTTTTCTCATTGCTTACGTGGGAAGTTTGAATTCAATCCATTTTGGACTTTAGATTCGTATGAAATCAGTAGAAGTGTTGAAATTATCATTGCATCCTCTACCAAAGAAATTCGATAAGCATTTAATCAATTTAATTGAGCCTTCTCACAACTCCTAACTCTAAGGACAATGTAGCACATGTAACTATGATATTGTCACCTTTTTTTACAAATAAGCTTTTCATTTGACTTTTCCTTAGCGTGGAACAAACGTAAAATGGTATATGTCTAGCATGGTACAAACCTAAGATAAATGCAAGAAGATGGGAGAACTCTATGCACCAAAGTTGTGTCACAAATGTTTAGAAATTGAAGTCGGCTTGACAATAATTATTTGAAGATCTACAAAAAAATGTTCACATTTTCTTTTTGTTGTAATGCACACACACTCCTGTTATAATACATGCAAATATAAATTACATACAACATCCATCTTTGTCACAAAGGTAATTCATATGGGTTGCAACTGATATGGTCACATCTAGCTACTTTTAAAGCTAGGTATTCCCCTCTAATCCTTTCAACATTTGGATATCAAGTTCATCTAAAGCATTTATGCTTGGTGTGCTACACCTCCCAATAGCCACAATATTCTACTATGAATAGCTTTTTTTCAAAAATTCCCACTAAGAACAAAGTGGGGAAGTTTAGGCAAACTTAATCCCTACTATACTTCATGTAATTAGAAGGAAGAGGATGTGTTCCTTCTATTTTAGGGAAGAGGCTTTGGCACAAATTTGACGATATTGATTCTTGAGACTGTAGGCCATCATTAGAGGGGTAGTTATTAGAAGAGTGTTGACAATTAGGAATTCCAGAGTCCATGGTAGAGCTTAGAAGTTATAATTGCGTCTTCAAAATAGTTATTCACCTTAAATAAAATTCTGCTCAGTTTTACCTAAGGCCTTTAGGCAACTAAAAGTGATTTGTGTGTAGTTTCCTTTAAATTCATATAAAGTATTTGCTCAGGTGTCTACCTTGATATTTGATTGTGTTTTGGTATTTATCCATGAAAGAAGATGTTGGAAGTAGTTGATGGTTGTGGATGACCACCTTACAACTATTGCGTATTAAGTTGTTATCGAGTTGTTGATGGAGCCATCCTAAAGCTATTGCCAATTAAGATCTATAAAAGGTGCATTATGGTTGTCGTGAGGATGTTAGAAGTACAAGGCTAGTAAAAGGGACAATTGGCTGATATTCATCCAAAAAAGCCAACCTTCTTGCAATAGTGTTTTTCCTAGTTGTTGGCCCTATTTGACAAATAATATTACTACTTTTGTTGGTGGTAAAAAGGAAGTTCTAGTTTATTTCAAAGTTTGCAAATTTTGTATGCTTTGATAGGAAGTGTTGCACCTTAAAATAGCATGGATTGAATACATAATCTAAAAACTAGAAGTTAACAAATCAACTATGTTGTACTAGATTGATTAACCATAAATCACCTCAACCTTTGAACCAGAACATATTATCCAACTACATCACAAACTCTAAACTCCACATACTAATGCAAACCATTAGAAAATGACGCACATTAATTTCAAAACATATAGTGGCAAAAAAACATCGCTTTCCTCTTTTCCTTTATTTCTTGTATTTGTGAGAATGAAAAACCAAGCATTTATGAATAGGTCACAAATATAGATCGGCGCTAAACTCATGTAAACAACAATATGCAATGTACTATGCTTTTCTTTCATTGTCCATACATAGCTCATGGGTGGTGGAAATTTTCCAATTGCAATTAGACTACCTCTTCAATATGTCTTCTATGCAAACTAATTATTTGAAATATATTTGTCTACTTTGCTTATACGTTTGAAGCTTATGCAAGTCTCATTTTTCATCTATATCAACCTAATGAAGTTTAAAACAAGATAATCCAATTGACTTGGCTTTGGATGGTTCAGTGTGACTTTGTTTTAATTGTGCATCTACATTTAAGAAAAGTTTTAGGGAGTTTCGGTATCCTCTTTAGTTTGTAAGGTGCTTTATTTTAGATTGAGAAGTCAAAGCTATCATCATGAATATGTATTTTAGAATTCAAGAAAGAGAGAAAAAGCTTTTGATGTTCTTATCATATGAATTTAGAGTATTTTGCTTAGTAAATGAAGCTTAGAAAGCTTTGAAATATATATCGTATTGCCTTTATGGATCTACTTTTTGTGAACTCGTAATGTAGATGTTACGATGCTTTACTAGCATTATTTTGATTACTAGGACAACCAAATGGATTGGTGGCAGGTGCATGCATACCCCCAAGCTTTTTAAAAAATTTATAATCCTGACTCCATCTATACATGTTTGATAGGTTGTGTATGTACATTAGGAGAACATGTTAGGACATGCCACATGCTCTAAGCCACTTACAAACTGACAAATTTATATTCAGAGAGGTGTTTTCAAGAGGTAGGATGCACTTTCTCAATATTTATTTTTAATCTCAGTGATTTGGAAGCATCAATGGTTGGAAAATTGCATCAATGGATCCATTTCCTCAAAATATGAGATGTACGTATGTGAATTTTCAATTAAGTGATCCTTATTTAATTTTTATGGTGAATCTTAGTGTATATGATGAGAAGACACTTGCAAATTATTGAAAAATTTATGGAAAATTAGGAGAATTTTTGTGAATGTATAATGAAGTTCAAGCATGAGGGTTTGTCTCAATTTGCCTTCATTTATATACTAAAGTGCCTATTTTAGGGCTTGTTTCTATGGAAAATCACCACGAAATCTCCCTACATTGGTGCAAGCAATTTAAATCTAAATGGTAGGGGGTGTGGGGCAATAATGGAAAGACATTTGATTGATTTACTAAGTTCTTTGCATATCTTAGCATATAGGATGTGATTAATATAAGTTTTAAGAGATTCAATAGCACAGGTTAGCCCAGTGTTGTTTCTTAGCAATGCCGCACAACGCTAGTAGAAAGAAATCATGAAAAGATTGTTTGTGCACTTCACGTTGGCTGGTTTTTAGTTAAGTTGTTTGAGCACGAAGTGCCATACACTTTGCATACGCAATTTAACTATGGTATCAGAAGATAAATTCCTAGATGCATGGCAATTAGATGTTCAGGTGACAATCAACGTTGAGAGTGTAAGATTCCCCTTTGCTATAGGGTAGTTCAATATTTAAGTGAGAAATATGTACAATCTCTTGGATCATTATGCTTATATTGTGAGAGGACTTTGCTATGTTCATGTTCTACGTGTAAGATGGTGCATCCTAGGGCCAATGCCCAAGGTGTAGGAGAGCCATAGGAGCCATAGCATTTTGTTGGGGGGAGCTCTTTATTGATCACCTGTATGTTTGGATACTCCCTTTATTGGAGTCGAGATGGGTAATACCATTGGATTACAACTCAATATAGATGCATGATTTATTTATAATAGTGTGTAACCTCCAAACAGTCCTAGCTACGAGACCGTGAGGATGGTTTGTTGAGCTTAGGAGGCTTGACTAGAGCCCTCAAGCTAGTGCTGGGCCTGTTTTAGGTCTGGACATTTTACTTGATAGAAATACCAACTAAATCCATCTCTCAGAGCTCCTGTTTTAGAAAACAAGGTTCTTCCACAAATTTGGTTTCCCTAACTTAGCCCTTGGTATGTAGAGCTTCATACCAAGGACCAAGCTAGCAAGTTCAAAATATTTAGCCTTACTATGTTTTTTGTAGGAGAGGCTAAAAATGTTGAGAATCCTTTTTTGCAATTGGGCCTCTTTAAAATGATGGAAGAGATCCAAATCATAGGGGAAGCTTTGAGAACAAGCTTCATCTAGGACATGGTCATTAGAAGGATTTCATCGCATAGAAACTCATGGTCCAGTAAAGAATTATTAGGTAGAAGTCCCTTTGTTTTTAAGGTTTCTTACAAGTTCTCCAAACTTATTATATCAATGAGGTAAATATCTCATCAATATATATCTTTGTTTGCACTATTTAAATTTACAAATACATTATTTATAAATTGAACCAATAATTATGAATAAATGGTAATTGGTTATCACCAAATGAACTTGGAAAATGTGGAAGAAGGTTAGACAATGTGATAAAAGAAGGACTGGATAAGGCCATTACCTTATCTAAAAGCCTCCTCATGAGTTTTCCCCACCTTGGTGTTCGAGGGAAAAGCACAAAGCCAAAATATTATATTTTTCTCATTGCTTACGTGGGAAGTTTGAATTCAATCCATTTTGGACTTTAGATTCGTATGAAATCAGTAGAAGTGTTGAAATTATCATTGCATC
The DNA here is from genome assembly GCF_053477565.2 of Lygodium microphyllum. Lineage (NCBI taxonomy): Eukaryota > Viridiplantae > Streptophyta > Polypodiopsida > Schizaeales > Lygodiaceae > Lygodium > Lygodium microphyllum. The sequence continues at coordinate 67,624,337 of NC_141149.1, read as the reverse complement.
CTCTACCAAAGAAATTCGATAAGCATTTAATCAATTTAATTGAGCCTTCTCACAACTCCTAACTCTAAGGACAATGTAGCACATGTAACTATGATATTGTCACCTTTTTTTACAAATAAGCTTTTCATTTGACTTTTCCTTAGCGTGGAACAAACGTAAAATGGTATATGTCTAGCATGGTACAAACCTAAGATAAATGCAAGAAGATGGGAGAACTCTATGCACCAAAGTTGTGTCACAAATGTTTAGAAATTGAAGTCGGCTTGACAATAATTATTTGAAGATCTACAAAAAAATGTTCACATTTTCTTTTTGTTGTAATGCACACACACTCCTGTTATAATACATGCAAATATAAATTACATACAACATCCATCTTTGTCACAAAGGTAATTCATATGGGTTGCAACTGATATGGTCACATCTAGCTACTTTTAAAGCTAGGTATTCCCCTCTAATCCTTTCAACATTTGGATATCAAGTTCATCTAAAGCATTTATGCTTGGTGTGCTACACCTCCCAATAGCCACAATATTCTACTATGAATAGCTTTTTTTCAAAAATTCCCACTAAGAACAAAGTGGGGAAGTTTAGGCAAACTTAATCCCTACTATACTTCATGTAATTAGAAGGAAGAGGATGTGTTCCTTCTATTTTAGGGAAGAGGCTTTGGCACAAATTTGACGATATTGATTCTTGAGACTGTAGGCCATCATTAGAGGGGTAGTTATTAGAAGAGTGTTGACAATTAGGAATTCCAGAGTCCATGGTAGAGCTTAGAAGTTATAATTGCGTCTTCAAAATAGTTATTCACCTTAAATAAAATTCTGCTCAGTTTTACCTAAGGCCTTTAGGCAACTAAAAGTGATTTGTGTGTAGTTTCCTTTAAATTCATATAAAGTATTTGCTCAGGTGTCTACCTTGATATTTGATTGTGTTTTGGTATTTATCCATGAAAGAAGATGTTGGAAGTAGTTGATGGTTGTGGATGACCACCTTACAACTATTGCGTATTAAGTTGTTATCGAGTTGTTGATGGAGCCATCCTAAAGCTATTGCCAATTAAGATCTATAAAAGGTGCATTATGGTTGTCGTGAGGATGTTAGAAGTACAAGGCTAGTAAAAGGGACAATTGGCTGATATTCATCCAAAAAAGCCAACCTTCTTGCAATAGTGTTTTTCCTAGTTGTTGGCCCTATTTGACAAATAATATTACTACTTTTGTTGGTGGTAAAAAGGAAGTTCTAGTTTATTTCAAAGTTTGCAAATTTTGTATGCTTTGATAGGAAGTGTTGCACCTTAAAATAGCATGGATTGAATACATAATCTAAAAACTAGAAGTTAACAAATCAACTATGTTGTACTAGATTGATTAACCATAAATCACCTCAACCTTTGAACCAGAACATATTATCCAACTACATCACAAACTCTAAACTCCACATACTAATGCAAACCATTAGAAAATGACGCACATTAATTTCAAAACATATAGTGGCAAAAAAACATCGCTTTCCTCTTTTCCTTTATTTCTTGTATTTGTGAGAATGAAAAACCAAGCATTTATGAATAGGTCACAAATATAGATCGGCGCTAAACTCATGTAAACAACAATATGCAATGTACTATGCTTTTCTTTCATTGTCCATACATAGCTCATGGGTGGTGGAAATTTTCCAATTGCAATTAGACTACCTCTTCAATATGTCTTCTATGCAAACTAATTATTTGAAATATATTTGTCTACTTTGCTTATACGTTTGAAGCTTATGCAAGTCTCATTTTTCATCTATATCAACCTAATGAAGTTTAAAACAAGATAATCCAATTGACTTGGCTTTGGATGGTTCAGTGTGACTTTGTTTTAATTGTGCATCTACATTTAAGAAAAGTTTTAGGGAGTTTCGGTATCCTCTTTAGTTTGTAAGGTGCTTTATTTTAGATTGAGAAGTCAAAGCTATCATCATGAATATGTATTTTAGAATTCAAGAAAGAGAGAAAAAGCTTTTGATGTTCTTATCATATGAATTTAGAGTATTTTGCTTAGTAAATGAAGCTTAGAAAGCTTTGAAATATATATCGTATTGCCTTTATGGATCTACTTTTTGTGAACTCGTAATGTAGATGTTACGATGCTTTACTAGCATTATTTTGATTACTAGGACAACCAAATGGATTGGTGGCAGGTGCATGCATACCCCCAAGCTTTTTAAAAAAATTATAATCCTGACTCCATCTATACATGTTTGATAGGTTGTGTATGTACATTAGGAGAACATGTTAGGACATGCCACATGCTCTAAGCCACTTACAAACTGACAAATTTATATTCAGAGAGGTGTTTTCAAGAGGTAGGATGCACTTTCTCAATATTTATTTTTTATCTCAGTGATTTGGAAGCATCAATGGTTGGAAAATTGCATCAATGGATCCATTTCCTCAAAATATGAGATGTACGTATGTGAATTTTCAATTAAGTGATCCTTATTTAATTTTTATGGTGAATCTTAGTGTATATGATGAGAAGACACTTGCAAATTATTGAAAAATTTATGGAAAATTAGGAGAATTTTTGTGAATGTATAATGAAGTTCAAGCATGAGGGTTTGTCTCAATTTGCCTTCATTTATATACTAAAGTGCCTATTTTAGGGCTTGTTTCTATGGAAAATCACCATGAAATCTCCCTACATTGGTGCAAGCAATTTAAATCTAAATGGTAGGGGGTGTGGGGCAATAATGGAAAGACATTTGATTGATTTACTAAGTTCTTTGCATATCTTAGCATATAGGATGTGATTAATATAAGTTTTAAGAGATTCAATAGCACAGGTTAGCCCAGTGTTGTTTCTTAGCAATGCCGCACAACGCTAGTAGAAAGAAATCATGAAAAGATTGTTTGTGCACTTCACGTTGGCTGGTTTTTAGTTAAGTTGTTTGAGCACGAAGTGCCATACACTTTGCATACGCAATTTAACTATGGTATCAGAAGATAAATTCCTAGATGCATGGCAATTAGATGTTCAGGTGACAATCAACGTTGAGAGTGTAAGATTCCCCTTTGCTATAGGGTAGTTCAATATTTAAGTGAGAAATATGTACAATCTCTTGGATCATTATGCTTATATTGTGAGAGGACTTTGCTATGTTCATGTTCTACGTGTAAGATGGTGCATCCTAGGGCCAATGCCCAAGGTGTAGGAGAGCCATAGGAGCCATAGCATTTTGTTGGGGGGAGCTCTTTATTGATCACCTGTATGTTTGGATACTCCCTTTATTGGAGTCGAGATGGGTAATACCATTGGATTACAACTCAATATAGATGCATGATTTATTTATAATAGTGTGTAACCTCCAAACAGTCCTAGCTACGAGACCGTGAGGATGGTTTGTTGAGCTTAGGAGGCTTGACTAGAGCCCTCAAGCTAGTGCTGGGCCTGTTTTAGGTCTGGACATTTTACTTGATAGAAATACCAACTAAATCCATCTCTCAGAGCTCCTGTTTTAGAAAACAAGGTTCTTCCACAAATTTGGTTTCCCTAACTTAGCCCTTGGTATGTAGAGCTTCATACCAAGGACCAAGCTAGCAAGTTCAAAATATTTAGCCTTACTATGTTTTTTGTAGGAGAGGCTAAAAATGTTGAGAATCCTTTTTTGCAATTGGGCCTCTTTAAAATGATGGAAGAGATCCAAATCATAGGGGAAGCTTTGAGAACAAGCTTCATCTAGGACATGGTCATTAGAAGGATTTCATCGCATAGAAACTCATGGTCCAGTAAAGAATTATTAGGTAGAAGTCCCTTTGTTTTTAAGGTTTCTTACAAGTTCTCCAAACTTATTATATCAATGAGGTAAATATCTCATCAATATATATCTTTGTTTGCACTATTTAAATTTACAAATACATTATTTATAAATTGAACCAATAATTATGAATAAATGGTAATTGGTTATCACCAAATGAACTTGGAAAATGTGGAAGAAGGTTAGACAATGTGATAAAAGAAGGACTGGATAAGGCCATTACCTTATCTAAAAGCCTCCTCATGAGTTTTCCCCACCTTGGTGTTCGAGGGAAAAGCACAAAGCCAAAATATTATATTTTTCTCATTGCTTACGTGGGAAGTTTGAATTCAATCCATTTTGGACTTTAGATTCGTATGAAATCAGTAGAAGTGTTGAAATTATCATTGCATCCTCTACCAAAGAAATTCGATAAGCATTTAATCAATTTAATTGAGCCTTCTCACAACTCCTAACTCTAAGGACAATGTAGCACATGTAACTATGATATTGTCACCTTTTTTTACAAATAAGCTTTTCATTTGACTTTTCCTTAGCGTGGAACAAACGTAAAATGGTATATGTCTAGCATGGTACAAACCTAAGATAAATGCAAGAAGATGGGAGAACTCTATGCACCAAAGTTGTGTCACAAATGTTTAGAAATTGAAGTCGGCTTGACAATAATTATTTGAAGATCTACAAAAAAATGTTCACATTTTCTTTTTGTTGTAATGCACACACACTCCTGTTATAATACATGCAAATATAAATTACATACAACATCCATCTTTGTCACAAAGGTAATTCATATGGGTTGCAACTGATATGGTCACATCTAGCTACTTTTAAAGCTAGGTATTCCCCTCTAATCCTTTCAACATTTGGATATCAAGTTCATCTAAAGCATTTATGCTTGGTGTGCTACACCTCCCAATAGCCACAATATTCTACTATGAATAGCTTTTTTTCAAAAATTCCCACTAAGAACAAAGTGGGGAAGTTTAGGCAAACTTAATCCCTACTATACTTCATGTAATTAGAAGGAAGAGGATGTGTTCCTTCTATTTTAGGGAAGAGGCTTTGGCACAAATTTGACGATATTGATTCTTGAGACTGTAGGCCATCATTAGAGGGGTAGTTATTAGAAGAGTGTTGACAATTAGGAATTCCAGAGTCCATGGTAGAGCTTAGAAGTTATAATTGCGTCTTCAAAATAGTTATTCACCTTAAATAAAATTCTGCTCAGTTTTACCTAAGGCCTTTAGGCAACTAAAAGTGATTTGTGTGTAGTTTCCTTTAAATTCATATAAAGTATTTGCTCAGGTGTCTACCTTGATATTTGATTGTGTTTTGGTATTTATCCATGAAAGAAGATGTTGGAAGTAGTTGATGGTTGTGGATGACCACCTTACAACTATTGCGTATTAAGTTGTTATCGAGTTGTTGATGGAGCCATCCTAAAGCTATTGCCAATTAAGATCTATAAAAGGTGCATTATGGTTGTCGTGAGGATGTTAGAAGTACAAGGCTAGTAAAAGGGACAATTGGCTGATATTCATCCAAAAAAGCCAACCTTCTTGCAATAGTGTTTTTCCTAGTTGTTGGCCCTATTTGACAAATAATATTACTACTTTTGTTGGTGGTAAAAAGGAAGTTCTAGTTTATTTCAAAGTTTGCAAATTTTGTATGCTTTGATAGGAAGTGTTGCACCTTAAAATAGCATGGATTGAATACATAATCTAAAAACTAGAAGTTAACAAATCAACTATGTTGTACTAGATTGATTAACCATAAATCACCTCAACCTTTGAACCAGAACATATTATCCAACTACATCACAAACTCTAAACTCCACATACTAATGCAAACCATTAGAAAATGACGCACATTAATTTCAAAACATATAGTGGCAAAAAAACATCGCTTTCCTCTTTTCCTTTATTTCTTGTATTTGTGAGAATGAAAAACCAAGCATTTATGAATAGGTCACAAATATAGATCGGCGCTAAACTCATGTAAACAACAATATGCAATGTACTATGCTTTTCTTTCATTGTCCATACATAGCTCATGGGTGGTGGAAATTTTCCAATTGCAATTAGACTACCTCTTCAATATGTCTTCTATGCAAACTAATTATTTGAAATATATTTGTCTACTTTGCTTATACGTTTGAAGCTTATGCAAGTCTCATTTTTCATCTATATCAACCTAATGAAGTTTAAAACAAGATAATCCAATTGACTTGGCTTTGGATGGTTCAGTGTGACTTTGTTTTAATTGTGCATCTACATTTAAGAAAAGTTTTAGGGAGTTTCGGTATCCTCTTTAGTTTGTAAGGTGCTTTATTTTAGATTGAGAAGTCAAAGCTATCATCATGAATATGTATTTTAGAATTCAAGAAAGAGAGAAAAAGCTTTTGATGTTCTTATCATATGAATTTAGAGTATTTTGCTTAGTAAATGAAGCTTAGAAAGCTTTGAAATATATATCGTATTGCCTTTATGGATCTACTTTTTGTGAACTCGTAATGTAGATGTTACGATGCTTTACTAGCATTATTTTGATTACTAGGACAACCAAATGGATTGGTGGCAGGTGCATGCATACCCCCAAGCTTTTTAAAAAAATTATAATCCTGACTCCATCTATACATGTTTGATAGGTTGTGTATGTACATTAGGAGAACATGTTAGGACATGCCACATGCTCTAAGCCACTTACAAACTGACAAATTTATATTCAGAGAGGTGTTTTCAAGAGGTAGGATGCACTTTCTCAATATTTATTTTTAATCTCAGTGATTTGGAAGCATCAATGGTTGGAAAATTGCATCAATGGATCCATTTCCTCAAAATATGAGATGTACGTATGTGAATTTTCAATTAAGTGATCCTTATTTAATTTTTATGGTGAATCTTAGTGTATATGATGAGAAGACACTTGCAAATTATTGAAAAATTTATGGAAAATTAGGAGAATTTTTGTGAATGTATAATGAAGTTCAAGCATGAGGGTTTGTCTCAATTTGCCTTCATTTATATACTAAAGTGCCTATTTTAGGGCTTGTTTCTATGGAAAATCACCACGAAATCTCCCTACATTGGTGCAAGCAATTTAAATCTAAATGGTAGGGGCTGTGGGGCAATAATGGAAAGACATTTGATTGATTTACTAAGTTCTTTGCATATCTTAGCATATAGGATGTGATTAATATAAGTTTTAAGAGATTCAATAGCACAGGTTAGCCCAGTGTTGTTTCTTAGCAATGCCGCACAACGCTAGTAGAAAGAAATCATGAAAAGATTGTTTGTGCACTTCACGTTGGCTGGTTTTTAGTTAAGTTGTTTGAGCACGAAGTGCCATACACTTTGCATACGCAATTTAACTATGGTATCAGAAGATAAATTCCTAGATGCATGGCAATTAGATGTTCAGGTGACAATCAACGTTGAGAGTGTAAGATTCCCCTTTGCTATAGGGTAGTTCAATATTTAAGTGAGAAATATGTACAATCTCTTGGATCATTATGCTTATATTGTGAGAGGACTTTGCTATGTTCATGTTCTACGTGTAAGATGGTGCATCCTAGGGCCAATGCCCAAGGTGTAGGAGAGCCATAGGAGCCATAGCATTTTGTTGGGGGGAGCTCTTTATTGATCACCTGTATGTTTGGATACTCCCTTTATTGGAGTCGAGATGGGTAATACCATTGGATTACAACTCAATATAGATGCATGATTTATTTATAATAGTGTGTAACCTCCAAACAGTCCTAGCTACGAGACCGTGAGGATGGTTTGTTGAGCTTAGGAGGCTTGACTAGAGCCCTCAAGCTAGTGCTGGGCCTGTTTTAGGTCTGGACATTTTACTTGATAGAAATACCAACTAAATCCATCTCTCAGAGCTCCTGTTTTAGAAAACAAGGTTCTTCCACAAATTTGGTTTCCCTAACTTAGCCCTTGGTATGTAGAGCTTCATACCAAGGACCAAGCTAGCAAGTTCAAAATATTTAGCCTTACTATGTTTTTTGTAGGAGAGGCTAAAAATGTTGAGAATCCTTTTTTGCAATTGGGCCTCTTTAAAATGATGGAAGAGATCCAAATCATAGGGGAAGCTTTGAGAACAAGCTTCATCTAGGACATGGTCATTAGAAGGATTTCATCGCATAGAAACTCATGGTCCAGTAAAGAATTATTAGGTAGAAGTCCCTTTGTTTTTAAGGTTTCTTACAAGTTCTCCAAACTTATTATATCAATGAGGTAAATATCTCATCAATATATATCTTTGTTTGCACTATTTAAATTTACAAATACATTATTTATAAATTGAACCAATAATTATGAATAAATGGTAATTGGTTATCACCAAATGAACTTGGAAAATGTGGAAGAAGGTTAGACAATGTGATAAAAGAAGGACTGGATAAGGCCATTACCTTATCTAAAAGCCTCCTCATGAGTTTTCCCCACCTTGGTGTTCGAGGGAAAAGCACAAAGCCAAAATATTATATTTTTCTCATTGCTTACGTGGGAAGTTTGAATTCAATCCATTTTGGACTTTAGATTCGTATGAAATCAGTAGAAGTGTTGAAATTATCATTGCATCCTCTACCAAAGAAATTCGATAAGCATTTAATCAATTTAATTGAGCCTTCTCACAACTCCTAACTCTAAGGACAATGTAGCACATGTAACTATGATATTGTCACCTTTTTTTACAAATAAGCTTTTCATTTGACTTTTCCTTAGCGTGGAACAAACGTAAAATGGTATATGTCTAGCATGGTACAAACCTAAGATAAATGCAAGAAGATGGGAGAACTCTATGCACCAAAGTTGTGTCACAAATGTTTAGAAATTGAAGTCGGCTTGACAATAATTATTTGAAGATCTACAAAAAAATGTTCACATTTTCTTTTTGTTGTAATGCACACACACTCCTGTTATAATACATGCAAATATAAATTACATACAACATCCATCTTTGTCACAAAGGTAATTCATATGGGTTGCAACTGATATGGTCACATCTAGCTACTTTTAAAGCTAGGTATTCCCCTCTAATCCTTTCAACATTTGGATATCAAGTTCATCTAAAGCATTTATGCTTGGTGTGCTACACCTCCCAATAGCCACAATATTCTACTATGAATAGCTTTTTTTCAAAAATTCCCACTAAGAACAAAGTGGGGAAGTTTAGGCAAACTTAATCCCTACTATACTTCATGTAATTAGAAGGAAGAGGATGTGTTCCTTCTATTTTAGGGAAGAGGCTTTGGCACAAATTTGACGATATTGATTCTTGAGACTGTAGGCCATCATTAGAGGGGTAGTTATTAGAAGAGTGTTGACAATTAGGAATTCCAGAGTCCATGGTAGAGCTTAGAAGTTATAATTGCGTCTTCAAAATAGTTATTCACCTTAAATAAAATTCTGCTCAGTTTTACCTAAGGCCTTTAGGCAACTAAAAGTGATTTGTGTGTAGTTTCCTTTAAATTCATATAAAGTTTTTGCTCAGGTGTCTACCTTGATATTTGATTGTGTTTTGGTATTTATCCATGAAAGAAGATGTTGGAAGTAGTTGATGGTTGTGGATGACCACCTTACAACTATTGCGTATTAAGTTGTTATCGAGTTGTTGATGGAGCCATCCTAAAGCTATTGCCAATTAAGATCTATAAAAGGTGCATTATGGTTGTCGTGAGGATGTTAGAAGTACAAGGCTAGTAAAAGGGACAATTGGCTGATATTCATCCAAAAAAGCCAACCTTCTTGCAATAGTGTTTTTCCTAGTTGTTGGCCCTATTTGACAAATAATATTACTACTTTTGTTGGTGGTAAAAAGGAAGTTCTAGTTTATTTCAAAGTTTGCAAATTTTGTATGCTTTGATAGGAAGTGTTGCACCTTAAAATAGCATGGATTGAATACATAATCTAAAAACTAGAAGTTAACAAATCAACTATGTTGTACTAGATTGATTAACCATAAATCACCTCAACCTTTGAACCAGAACATATTATCCAACTACATCACAAACTCTAAACTCCACATACTAATGCAAACCATTAGAAAATGACGCACATTAATTTCAAAACATATAGTGGCAAAAAAACATCGCTTTCCTCTTTTCCTTTATTTCTTGTATTTGTGAGAATGAAAAACCAAGCATTTATGAATAGGTCACAAATATAGATCGGCGCTAAACTCATGTAAACAACAATATGCAATGTACTATGCTTTTCTTTCATTGTCCATACATAGCTCATGGGTGGTGGAAATTTTCCAATTGCAATTAGACTACCTCTTCAATATGTCTTCTATGCAAACTAATTATTTGAAATATATTTGTCTACTTTGCTTATACGTTTGAAGCTTATGCAAGTCTCATTTTTCATCTATATCAACCTAATGAAGTTTAAAACAAGATAATCCAATTGACTTGGCTTTGGATGGTTCAGTGTGACTTTGTTTTAATTGTGCATCTACATTTAAGAAAAGTTTTAGGGAGTTTCGGTATCCTCTTTAGTTTGTAAGGTGCTTTATTTTAGATTGAGAAGTCAAAGCTATCATCATGAATATGTATTTTAGAATTCAAGAAAGAGAGAAAAAGCTTTTGATGTTCTTATCATATGAATTTAGAGTATTTTGCTTAGTAAATGAAGCTTAGAAAGCTTTGAAATATATATCGTATTGCCTTTATGGATCTACTTTTTGTGAACTCGTAATGTAGATGTTACGATGCTTTACTAGCATTATTTTGATTACTAGGACAACCAAATGGATTGGTGGCAGGTGCATGCATACCCCCAAGCTTTTTAAAAAAATTATAATCCTGACTCCATCTATACATGTTTGATAGGTTGTGTATGTACATTAGGAGAACATGTTAGGACATGCCACATGCTCTAAGCCACTTACAAACTGACAAATTTATATTCAGAGAGGTGTTTTCAAGAGGTAGGATGCACTTTCTCAATATTTATTTTTAATCTCAGTGATTTGGAAGCATCAATGGTTGGAAAATTGCATCAATGGATCCATTTCCTCAAAATATGAGATGTACGTATGTGAATTTTCAATTAAGTGATCCTTATTTAATTTTTATGGTGAATCTTAGTGTATATGATGAGAAGACACTTGCAAATTATTGAAAAATTTATGGAAAATTAGGAGAATTTTTGTGAATGTATAATGAAGTTCAAGCATGAGGGTTTGTCTCAATTTGCCTTCATTTATATACTAAAGTGCCTATTTTAGGGCTTGTTTCTATGGAAAATCACCACGAAATCTCCCTACATTGGTGCAAGCAATTTAAATCTAAATGGTAGGGGCTGTGGGGCAATAATGGAAAGACATTTGATTGATTTACTAAGTTCTTTGCATATCTTAGCATATAGGATGTGATTAATATAAGTTTTAAGAGATTCAATAGCACAGGTTAGCCCAGTGTTGTTTCTTAGCAATGCCGCACAACGCTAGTAGAAAGAAATCATGAAAAGATTGTTTGTGCACTTCACGTTGGCTGGTTTTTAGTTAAGTTGTTTGAGCACGAAGTGCCATACACTTTGCATACGCAATTTAACTATGGTATCAGAAGATAAATTCCTAGATGCATGGCAATTAGATGTTCAGGTGACAATCAACGTTGAGAGTGTAAGATTCCCCTTTGCTATAGGGTAGTTCAATATTTAAGTGAGAAATATGTACAATCTCTTGGATCATTATGCTTATATTGTGAGAGGACTTTGCTATGTTCATGTTCTACGTGTAAGATGGTGCATCCTAGGGCCAATGCCCAAGGTGTAGGAGAGCCATAGGAGCCATAGCATTTTGTTGGGGGGAGCTCTTTATTGATCACCTGTATGTTTGGATACTCCCTTTATTGGAGTCGAGATGGGTAATACCATTGGATTACAACTCAATATAGATGCATGATTTATTTATAATAGTGTGTAACCTCCAAACAGTCCTAGCTACGAGACCGTGAGGATGGTTTGTTGAGCTTAGGAGGCTTGACTAGAGCCCTCAAGCTAGTGCTGGGCCTGTTTTAGGTCTGGACATTTTACTTGATAGAAATACCAACTAAATCCATCTCTCAGAGCTCCTGTTTTAGAAAACAAGGTTCTTCCACAAATTTGGTTTCCCTAACTTAGCCCTTGGTATGTAGAGCTTCATACCAAGGACCAAGCTAGCAAGTTCAAAATATTTAGCCTTACTATGTTTTTTGTAGGAGAGGCTAAAAATGTTGAGAATCCTTTTTTGCAATTGGGCCTCTTTAAAATGATGGAAGAGATCCAAATCATAGGGGAAGCTTTGAGAACAAGCTTCATCTAGGACATGGTCATTAGAAGGATTTCATCGCATAGAAACTCATGGTCCAGTAAAGAATTATTAGGTAGAAGTCCCTTTGTTTTTAAGGTTTCTTACAAGTTCTCCAAACTTATTATATCAATGAGGTAAATATCTCATCAATATATATCTTTGTTTGCACTATTTAAATTTACAAATACATTATTTATAAATTGAACCAATAATTATGAATAAATGGTAATTGGTTATCACCAAATGAACTTGGAAAATGTGGAAGAAGGTTAGACAATGTGATAAAAGAAGGACTGGATAAGGCCATTACCTTATCTAAAAGCCTCCTCATGAGTTTTCCCCACCTTGGTGTTCGAGGGAAAAGCACAAAGCCAAAATATTATATTTTTCTCATTGCTTACGTGGGAAGTTTGAATTCAATCCATTTTGGACTTTAGATTCGTATGAAATCAGTAGAAGTGTTGAAATTATCATTGCATCCTCTACCAAAGAAATTCGATAAGCATTTAATCAATTTAATTGAGCCTTCTCACAACTCCTAACTCTAAGGACAATGTAGCACATGTAACTATGATATTGTCACCTTTTTTTACAAATAAGCTTTTCATTTGACTTTTCCTTAGCGTGGAACAAACGTAAAATGGTATATGTCTAGCATGGTACAAACCTAAGATAAATGCAAGAAGATGGGAGAACTCTATGCACCAAAGTTGTGTCACAAATGTTTAGAAATTGAAGTCGGCTTGACAATAATTATTTGAAGATCTACAAAAAAATGTTCACATTTTCTTTTTGTTGTAATGCACACACACTCCTGTTATAATACATGCAAATATAAATTACATACAACATCCATCTTTGTCACAAAGGTAATTCATATGGGTTGCAACTGATATGGTCACATCTAGCTACTTTTAAAGCTAGGTATTCCCCTCTAATCCTTTCAACATTTGGATATCAAGTTCATCTAAAGCATTTATGCTTGGTGTGCTACACCTCCCAATAGCCACAATATTCTACTATGAATAGCTTTTTTTCAAAAATTCCCACTAAGAACAAAGTGGGGAAGTTTAGGCAAACTTAATCCCTACTATACTTCATGTAATTAGAAGGAAGAGGATGTGTTCCTTCTATTTTAGGGAAGAGGCTTTGGCACAAATTTGACGATATTGATTCTTGAGACTGTAGGCCATCATTAGAGGGGTAGTTATTAGAAGAGTGTTGACAATTAGGAATTCCAGAGTCCATGGTAGAGCTTAGAAGTTATAATTGCGTCTTCAAAATAGTTATTCACCTTAAATAAAATTCTGCTCAGTTTTACCTAAGGCCTTTAGGCAACTAAAAGTGATTTGTGTGTAGTTTCCTTTAAATTCATATAAAGTTTTTACTGTGTCTACCTTGATATTTGATTGTGTTTTGGTATTTATCCATGAAAGAAGATGTTGGAAGTAGTTGATGGTTGTGGATGACCACCTTACAACTATTGCGTATTAAGTTGTTATCGAGTTGTTGATGGAGCCATCCTAAAGCTATTGCCAATTAAGATCTATAAAAGGTGCATTATGGTTGTCGTGAGGATGTTAGAAGTACAAGGCTAGTAAAAGGGACAATTGGCTGATATTCATCCAAAAAAGCCAACCTTCTTGCAATAGTGTTTTTCCTAGTTGTTGGCCCTATTTGACAAATAATATTACTACTTTTGTTGGTGGTAGAAAGGAAGTTCTAGTTTATTTCAAAGTTTGCAAATTTTGTATGCTTTGATAGGAAGTGTTGCACCTTAAAATAGCATGGATTGAATACATAATCTAAAAACTAGAAGTTAACAAATCAACTATGTTGTACTAGATTGATTAACCATAAATCACCTCAACCTTTGAACCAGAACATATTATCCAACTACATCACAAACTCTAAACTGCACATACTGATGCAAACCATTAGAAAATGACGCACATTAATTTCAAAACATATAGTGGCAAAAAAACATCGCTTTCCTCTTTTCCTTTATTTCTTGTATTTGTGAGAATGAAAAACCAAGCATTTATGAATAGGTCACAAATATAGATCGGCGCTAAACTCATGTAAACAACAATATGCAATGAACTATGCTTTTCTTTCATTGTCCATACATAGCTCATGGGTGGTGGAAATTTTCCAATTGCAATTAGACTACCTCTTCAATATGTCTTCTATGCAAACTAATTATTTGAAATATATTTGTCTACTTTGATGAAGTTTAAAACAAGATAATCCAATTGACTTGGCTTTGGATGGTTCAGTGTGACTTTGTTTTAATTGTGCATCTACATTTAAGAAAAGTTTTAGGGAGTTTCGGTATCCTCTTTAGTTTGTAAGGTGCTTTATTTTAGATTGAGAAGTCAAAGCTATCATCATGAATATGTATTTTAGAATTCAAGAAAGAGAGAAAAAGCTTTTGATGTTCTTATCATATGAATTTAGAGTATTTTTCTTAGTAAATGAAGCTTAGAAAGCTTTGAAATATATATCGTATTGCCTTTATGGATCTACTTTTTGTGAACTCGTAATGTAGATGTTACGATGCTTTACTAGCATTATTTTGATTACTAGGACAACCAAATGGATTGGTGGCAGGTGCATGCATACCCCCAAGCTTTTTAAAAAATTTATAATCCTGACTCCATCTATACATGTTTGATAGGTTGTGTATGTACATTAGGAGAACATGTTAGGACATGCCACATGCTCTAAGCCACTTACAAACTGACAAATTTATATTCAGAGAGGTGTTTTCAAGAGGTAGGATGCACTTTCTCAATATTTATTTTTTATCTCAGTGATTTGGAAGCATCAATGGTTGGAAAATTGCATCAATGGATCCATTTCCTCAAAATATGAGATGTACGTATGTGAATTTTCAATTAAGTGATCTTTATTTAATTTTTATGGTGAATCTTAGTGTATATGATGAGAAGACACTTGCAAATTATTGAAAAATTTATGGAAAATTAGGAGAATTTTTGTGAATGTATAATGAAGTTCAAGCATGAGGGTTTGTCTCAATTTGCCTTCATTTATATACTAAAGTGCCTATTTTAGGGCTTGTTTCTATGGAAAATCACCACGAAATCTCCCTACATTGGTGCAAGCAATTTAAATCTAAATGGTAGGGGGTGTGGGGCAATAATGGAAAGACATTTGATTGATTTACTAAGTTCTTTGCATATCTTAGCATATAGGATGTGATTAATATAAGTTTTAAGAGATTCAATAGCACAGGTTAGCCCAGTGTTGTTTCTTAGCAATGCCGCACAACGCTAGTAGAAAGAAATCATGAAAAGATTGTTTGTGCACTTCACGTTGGCTGGTTTTTAGTTAAGTTGTTTGAGCACGAAGTGCCATACACTTTGCATACGCAATTTAACTATGGTATCAGAAGATAAATTCCTAGATGCATGGCAATTAGATGTTCAGGTGACAATCAACGTTGAGAGTGTAAGATTCCCCTTTGCTATAGGGTAGTTCAATATTTAAGTGAGAAATATGTACAATCTCTTGGATCATTATGCTTATATTGTGAGAGGACTTTGCTATGTTCATGTTCTACGTGTAAGATGGTGCATCCTAGGGCCAATGCCCAAGGTGTAGGAGAGCCATAGGAGCCATAGCATTTTGTTGGGGGGAGCTCTTTATTGATCACCTGTATGTTTGGATACTCCCTTTATTGGAGTCGAGATGGGTAATACCATTGGATTACAACTCAATATAGATGCATGATTTATTTATAATAGTGTGTAACCTCCAAACAGTCCTAGCTACGAGACCGTGAGGATGGTTTGTTGAGCTTAGGAGGCTTGACTAGAGCCCTCAAGCTAGTGCTGGGCCTGTTTTAGGTCTGGACATTTTACTTGATAGAAATACCAACTAAATCCATCTCTCAGAGCTCCTGTTTTAGAAAACAAGGTTCTTCCACAAATTTGGTTTCCCTAACTTAGCCCTTGGTATGTAGAGCTTCATACCAAGGACCAAGCTAGCAAGTTCAAAATATTTAGCCTTACTATGTTTTTTGTAGGAGAGGCTAAAAATGTTGAGAATCCTTTTTTGCAATTGGGCCTCTTTAAAATGATGGAAGAGATCCAAATCATAGGGGAAGCTTTGAGAACAAGCTTCATCTAGGACATGGTCATTAGAAGGATTTCATCGCATAGAAACTCATGGTCCAGTAAAGAATTATTAGGTAGAAGTCCCTTTGTTTTTAAGGTTTCTTACAAGTTCTCCAAACTTATTATATCAATGAGGTAAATATCTCATCAATATATATCTTTGTTTGCACTATTTAAATTTACAAATACATTATTTATAAATTGAACCAATAATTATGAATAAATGGTAATTGGTTATCACCAAATGAACTTGGAAAATGTGGAAGAAGGTTAGACAATGTGATAAAAGAAGGACTGGATAAGGCCATTACCTTATCTAAAAGCCTCCTCATGAGTTTTCCCCACCTTGGTGTTCGAGGGAAAAGCACAAAGCCAAAATATTATATTTTTCTCATTGCTTACGTGGGAAGTTTGAATTCAATCCATTTTGGACTTTAGATTCGTATGAAATCAGTAGAAGTGTTGAAATTATCATTGCATCCTCTACCAAAGAAATTCGATAAGCATTTAATCAATTTAATTGAGCCTTCTCACAACTCCTAACTCTAAGGACAATGTAGCACATGTAACTATGATATTGTCACCTTTTTTTACAAATAAGCTTTTCATTTGACTTTTCCTTAGCGTGGAACAAACGTAAAATGGTATATGTCTAGCATGGTACAAACCTAAGATAAATGCAAGAAGATGGGAGAACTCTATGCACCAAAGTTGTGTCACAAATGTTTAGAAATTGAAGTCGGCTTGACAATAATTATTTGAAGATCTACAAAAAAATGTTCACATTTTCTTTTTGTTGTAATGCACACACACTCCTGTTATAATACATGCAAATATAAATTACATACAACATCCATCTTTGTCACAAAGGTAATTCATATGGGTTGCAACTGATATGGTCACATCTAGCTACTTTTAAAGCTAGGTATTCCCCTCTAATCCTTTCAACATTTGGATATCAAGTTCATCTAAAGCATTTATGCTTGGTGTGCTACACCTCCCAATAGCCACAATATTCTACTATGAATAGCTTTTTTTCAAAAATTCCCACTAAGAACAAAGTGGGGAAGTTTAGGCAAACTTAATCCCTACTATACTTCATGTAATTAGAAGGAAGAGGATGTGTTCCTTCTATTTTAGGGAAGAGGCTTTGGCACAAATTTGACGATATTGATTCTTGAGACTGTAGGCCATCATTAGAGGGGTAGTTATTAGAAGAGTGTTGACAATTAGGAATTCCAGAGTCCATGGTAGAGCTTAGAAGTTATAATTGCGTCTTCAAAATAGTTATTCACCTTAAATAAAATTCTGCTCAGTTTTACCTAAGGCCTTTAGGCAACTAAAAGTGATTTGTGTGTAGTTTCCTTTAAATTCATATAAAGTTTTTGCTCAGGTGTCTACCTTGATATTTGATTGTGTTTTGGTATTTATCCATGAAAGAAGATGTTGGAAGTAGTTGATGGTTGTGGATGACCACCTTACAACTATTGCGTATTAAGTTGTTATCGAGTTGTTGATGGAGCCATCCTAAAGCTATTGCCAATTAAGATCTATAAAAGGTGCATTATGGTTGTCGTGAGGATGTTAGAAGTACAAGGCTAGTAAAAGGGACAATTGGCTGATATTCATCCAAAAAAGGCAACCTTCTTGCAATAGTGTTTTTCCTAGTTGTTGGCCCTATTTGACAAATAATATTACTACTTTTGTTGGTGGTAGAAAGGAAGTTCTAGTTTATTTCAAAGTTTGCAAATTTTGTATGCTTTGATAGGAAGTGTTGCACCTTAAAATAGCATGGATTGAATACATAATCTAAAAACTAGAAGTTAACAAATCAACTATGTTGTACTAGATTGATTAACCATAAATCACCTCAACCTTTGAACCAGAACATATTATCCAACTACATCACAAACTCTAAACTGCACATACTGATGCAAACCATTAGAAAATGACGCACATTAATTTCAAAACATATAGTGGCAAAAAAACATCGCTTTCCTCTTTTCCTTTATTTCTTGTATTTGTGAGAATGAAAAACCAAGCATTTATGAATAGGTCACAAATATAGATCGGCGCTAAACTCATGTAAATAACAATATGCAATGAACTATGCTTTTCTTTCATTGTCCATACATAGCTCATGGGTGGTGGAAATTTTCCAATTGCAATTAGACTACCTCTTCAATATGTCTTCTATGCAAACTAATTATTTGAAATATATTTGTCTACTTTGATGAAGTTTAAAACAAGATAATCCAATTGACTTGGCTTTGGATGGTTCAGTGTGACTTTGTTTTAATTGTGCATCTACATTTAAGAAAAGTTTTAGGGAGTTTCGGTATCCTCTTTAGTTTGTAAGGTGCTTTATTTTAGATTGAGAAGTCAAAGCTATCATCATGAATATGTATTTTAGAATTCAAGAAAGAGAGAAAAAGCTTTTGATGTTCTTATCATATGAATTTAGAGTATTTTGCTTAGTAAATGAAGCTTAGAAAGCTTTGAAATATATATCGTATTGCCTTTATGGATCTACTTTTTGTGAACTCGTAATGTAGATGTTACGATGCTTTACTAGCATTATTTTGATTACTAGGACAACCAAATGGATTGGTGGCAGGTGCATGCATACCCCCAAGCTTTTTAAAAAAATTATAATCGTGACTCCATCTATACATGTTTGATAGGTTGTGTATGTACATTAGGAGAACATGTTAGGACATGCCACATGCTCTAAGCCACTTACAAACTGACAAATTTATATTCAGAGAGGTGTTTTCAAGAGGTAGGATGCACTTTCTCAATATTTATTTTTTATCTCAGTGATTTGGAAGCATCAATGGTTGGAAAATTGCATCAATGGATCCATTTCCTCAAAATATGAGATGTACGTATGTGAATTTTCAATTAAGTGATCTTTATTTAATTTTTATGGTGAATCTTAGTGTATATGATGAGAAGACACTTGCAAATTATTGAAAAATTTATGGAAAATTAGGAGAATTTTTGTGAATGTATAATGAAGTTCAAGCATGAGGGTTTGTCTCAATTTGCCTTCATTTATATACTAAAGTGCCTATTTTAGGGCTTGTTTCTATGGAAAATCACCACGAAATCTCCCTACATTGGTGCAAGCAATTTAAATCTAAATGGTAGGGGGTGTGGGGCAATAATGGAAAGACATTTGATTGATTTACTAAGTTCTTTGCATATCTTAGCATATAGGATGTGATTAATATAAGTTTTAAGAGATTCAATAGCACAGGTTAGCCCAGTGTTGTTTCTTAGCAATGCCGCACAACGCTAGTAGAAAGAAATCATGAAAAGATTGTTTGTGCACTTCACGTTGGCTGGTTTTTAGTTAAGTTGTTTGAGCACGAAGTGCCATACACTTTGCATACGCAATTTAACTATGGTATCAGAAGATAAATTCCTAGATGCATGGCAATTAGATGTTCAGGTGACAATCAACGTTGAGAGTGTAAGATTCCCCTTTGCTATAGGGTAGTTCAATATTTAAGTGAGAAATATGTACAATCTCTTGGATCATTATGCTTATATTGTGAGAGGACTTTGCTATGTTCATGTTCTACGTGTAAGATGGTGCATCCTAGGGCCAATGCCCAAGGTGTAGGAGAGCCATAGGAGCCATAGCATTTTGTTGGGGGGAGCTCTTTATTGATCACCTGTATGTTTGGATACTCCCTTTATTGGAGTCGAGATGGGTAATACCATTGGATTACAACTCAATATAGATGCATGATTTATTTATAATAGTGTGTAACCTCCAAACAGTCCTAGCTACGAGACCGTGAGGATGGTTTGTTGAGCTTAGGAGGCTTGACTAGAGCCCTCAAGCTAGTGCTGGGCCTGTTTTAGGTCTGGACATTTTACTTGATAGAAATACCAACTAAATCCATCTCTCAGAGCTCCTGTTTTAGAAAACAAGGTTCTTCCACAAATTTGGTTTCCCTAACTTAGCCCTTGGTATGTAGAGCTTCATACCAAGGACCAAGCTAGCAAGTTCAAAATATTTAGCCTTACTATGTTTTTTGTAGGAGAGGCTAAAAATGTTGAGAATCCTTTTTTGCAATTGGGCCTCTTTAAAATGATGGAAGAGATCCAAATCATAGGGGAAGCTTTGAGAACAAGCTTCATCTAGGACATGGTCATTAGAAGGATTTCATCGCATAGAAACTCATGGTCCAGTAAAGAATTATTAGGTAGAAGTCCCTTTGTTTTTAAGGTTTCTTACAAGTTCTCCAAACTTATTATATCAATGAGGTAAATATCTCATCAATATATATCTTTGTTTGCACTATTTAAATTTACAAATACATTATTTATAAATTGAACCAATAATTATGAATAAATGGTAATTGGTTATCACCAAATGAACTTGGAAAATGTGGAAGAAGGTTAGACAATGTGATAAAAGAAGGACTGGATAAGGCCATTACCTTATCTAAAAGCCTCCTCATGAGTTTTCCCCACCTTGGTGTTCGAGGGAAAAGCACAAAGCCAAAATATTATATTTTTCTCATTGCTTACGTGGGAAGTTTGAATTCAATCCATTTTGGACTTTAGATTCGTATGAAATCAGTAGAAGTGTTGAAATTATCATTGCATCCTCTACCAAAGAAATTCGATAAGCATTTAATCAATTTAATTGAGCCTTCTCACAACTCCTAACTCTAAGGACAATGTAGCACATGTAACTATGATATTGTCACCTTTTTTTACAAATAAGCTTTTCATTTGACTTTTCCTTAGCGTGGAACAAACGTAAAATGGTATATGTCTAGCATGGTACAAACCTAAGATAAATGCAAGAAGATGGGAGAACTCTATGCACCAAAGTTGTGTCACAAATGTTTAGAAATTGAAGTCGGCTTGACAATAATTATTTGAAGATCTACAAAAAAATGTTCACATTTTCTTTTTGTTGTAATGCACACACACTCCTGTTATAATACATGCAAATATAAATTACATACAACATCCATCTTTGTCACAAAGGTAATTCATATGGGTTGCAACTGATATGGTCACATCTAGCTACTTTTAAAGCTAGGTATTCCCCTCTAATCCTTTCAACATTTGGATATCAAGTTCATCTAAAGCATTTATGCTTGGTGTGCTACACCTCCCAATAGCCACAATATTCTACTATGAATAGCTTTTTTTCAAAAATTCCCACTAAGAACAAAGTGGGGAAGTTTAGGCAAACTTAATCCCTACTATACTTCATGTAATTAGAAGGAAGAGGATGTGTTCCTTCTATTTTAGGGAAGAGGCTTTGGCACAAATTTGACGATATTGATTCTTGAGACTGTAGGCCATCATTAGAGGGGTAGTTATTAGAAGAGTGTTGACAATTAGGAATTCCAGAGTCCATGGTAGAGCTTAGAAGTTATAATTGCGTCTTCAAAATAGTTATTCACCTTAAATAAAATTCTGCTCAGTTTTACCTAAGGCCTTTAGGCAACTAAAAGTGATTTGTGTGTAGTTTCCTTTAAATTCATATAAAGTTTTTGCTCAGGTGTCTACCTTGATATTTGATTGTGTTTTGGTATTTATCCATGAAAGAAGATGTTGGAAGTAGTTGATGGTTGTGGATGACCACCTTACAACTATTGCGTATTAAGTTGTTATCGAGTTGTTGATGGAGCCATCCTAAAGCTATTGCCAATTAAGATCTATAAAAGGTGCATTATGGTTGTCGTGAGGATGTTAGAAGTACAAGGCTAGTAAAAGGGACAATTGGCTGATATTCATCCAAAAAAGGCAACCTTCTTGCAATAGTGTTTTTCCTAGTTGTTGGCCCTATTTGACAAATAATATTACTACTTTTGTTGGTGGTAGAAAGGAAGTTCTAGTTTATTTCAAAGTTTGCAAATTTTGTATGCTTTGATAGGAAGTGTTGCACCTTAAAATAGCATGGATTGAATACATAATCTAAAAACTAGAAGTTAACAAATCAACTATGTTGTACTAGATTGATTAACCATAAATCACCTCAACCTTTGAACCAGAACATATTATCCAACTACATCACAAACTCTAAACTGCACATACTGATGCAAACCATTAGAAAATGACGCACATTAATTTCAAAACATATAGTGGCAAAAAAACATCGCTTTCCTCTTTTCCTTTATTTCTTGTATTTGTGAGAATGAAAAACCAAGCATTTATGAATAGGTCACAAATATAGATCGGCGCTAAACTCATGTAAATAACAATATGCAATGAACTATGCTTTTCTTTCATTGTCCATACATAGCTCATGGGTGGTGGAAATTTTCCAATTGCAATTAGACTACCTCTTCAATATGTCTTCTATGCAAACTAATTATTTGAAATATATTTGTCTACTTTGATGAAGTTTAAAACAAGATAATCCAATTGACTTGGCTTTGGATGGTTCAGTGTGACTTTGTTTTAATTGTGCATCTACATTTAAGAAAAGTTTTAGGGAGTTTCGGTATCCTCTTTAGTTTGTAAGGTGCTTTATTTTAGATTGAGAAGTCAAAGCTATCATCATGAATATGTATTTTAGAATTCAAGAAAGAGAGAAAAAGCTTTTGATGTTCTTATCATATGAATTTAGAGTATTTTGCTTAGTAAATGAAGCTTAGAAAGCTTTGAAATATATATCGTATTGCCTTTATGGATCTACTTTTTGTGAACTCGTAATGTAGATGTTACGATGCTTTACTAGCATTATTTTGATTACTAGGACAACCAAATGGATTGGTGGCAGGTGCATGCATACCCCCAAGCTTTTTAAAAAAATTATAATCGTGACTCCATCTATACATGTTTGATAGGTTGTGTATGTACATTAGGAGAACATGTTAGGACATGCCACATGCTCTAAGCCACTTACAAACTGACAAATTTATATTCAGAGAGGTGTTTTCAAGAGGTAGGATGCACTTTCTCAATATTTATTTTTTATCTCAGTGATTTGGAAGCATCAATGGTTGGAAAATTGCATCAATGGATCCATTTCCTCAAAATATGAGATGTACGTATGTGAATTTTCAATTAAGTGATCTTTATTTAATTTTTATGGTGAATCTTAGTGTATATGATGAGAAGACACTTGCAAATTATTGAAAAATTTATGGAAAATTAGGAGAATTTTTGTGAATGTATAATGAAGTTCAAGCATGAGGGTTTGTCTCAATTTGCCTTCATTTATATACTAAAGTGCCTATTTTAGGGCTTGTTTCTATGGAAAATCACCACGAAATCTCCCTACATTGGTGCAAGCAATTTAAATCTAAATGGTAGGGGGTGTGGGGCAATAATGGAAAGACATTTGATTGATTTACTAAGTTCTTTGCATATCTTAGCATATAGGATGTGATTAATATAAGTTTTAAGAGATTCAATAGCACAGGTTAGCCCAGTGTTGTTTCTTAGCAATGCCGCACAACGCTAGTAGAAAGAAATCATGAAAAGATTGTTTGTGCACTTCACGTTGGCTGGTTTTTAGTTAAGTTGTTTGAGCACGAAGTGCCATACACTTTGCATACGCAATTTAACTATGGTATCAGAAGATAAATTCCTAGATGCATGGCAATTAGATGTTCAGGTGACAATCAACGTTGAGAGTGTAAGATTCCCCTTTGCTATAGGGTAGTTCAATATTTAAGTGAGAAATATGTACAATCTCTTGGATCATTATGCTTATATTGTGAGAGGACTTTGCTATGTTCATGTTCTACGTGTAAGATGGTGCATCCTAGGGCCAATGCCCAAGGTGTAGGAGAGCCATAGGAGCCATAGCATTTTGTTGGGGGGAGCTCTTTATTGATCACCTGTATGTTTGGATACTCCCTTTATTGGAGTCGAGATGGGTAATACCATTGGATTACAACTCAATATAGATGCATGATTTATTTATAATAGTGTGTAACCTCCAAACAGTCCTAGCTACGAGACCGTGAGGATGGTTTGTTGAGCTTAGGAGGCTTGACTAGAGCCCTCAAGCTAGTGCTGGGCCTGTTTTAGGTCTGGACATTTTACTTGATAGAAATACCAACTAAATCCATCTCTCAGAGCTCCTGTTTTAGAAAACAAGGTTCTTCCACAAATTTGGTTTCCCTAACTTAGCCCTTGGTATGTAGAGCTTCATACCAAGGACCAAGCTAGCAAGTTCAAAATATTTAGCCTTACTATGTTTTTTGTAGGAGAGGCTAAAAATGTTGAGAATCCTTTTTTGCAATTGGGCCTCTTTAAAATGATGGAAGAGATCCAAATCATAGGGGAAGCTTTGAGAACAAGCTTCATCTAGGACATGGTCATTAGAAGGATTTCATCGCATAGAAACTCATGGTCCAGTAAAGAATTATTAGGTAGAAGTCCCTTTGTTTTTAAGGTTTCTTACAAGTTCTCCAAACTTATTATATCAATGAGGTAAATATCTCATCAATATATATCTTTGTTTGCACTATTTAAATTTACAAATACATTATTTATAAATTGAACCAATAATTATGAATAAATGGTAATTGGTTATCACCAAATGAACTTGGAAAATGTGGAAGAAGGTTAGACAATGTGATAAAAGAAGGACTGGATAAGGCCATTACCTTATCTAAAAGCCTCCTCATGAGTTTTCCCCACCTTGGTGTTCGAGGGAAAAGCACAAAGCCAAAATATTATATTTTTCTCATTGCTTACGTGGGAAGTTTGAATTCAATCCATTTTGGACTTTAGATTCGTATGAAATCAGTAGAAGTGTTGAAATTATCATTGCATCCTCTACCAAAGAAATTCGATAAGCATTTAATCAATTTAATTGAGCCTTCTCACAACTCCTAACTCTAAGGACAATGTAGCACATGTAACTATGATATTGTCACCTTTTTTTACAAATAAGCTTTTCATTTGACTTTTCCTTAGCGTGGAACAAACGTAAAATGGTATATGTCTAGCATGGTACAAACCTAAGATAAATGCAAGAAGATGGGAGAACTCTATGCACCAAAGTTGTGTCACAAATGTTTAGAAATTGAAGTCGGCTTGACAATAATTATTTGAAGATCTACAAAAAAATGTTCACATTTTCTTTTTGTTGTAATGCACACACACTCCTGTTATAATACATGCAAATATAAATTACATACAACATCCATCTTTGTCACAAAGGTAATTCATATGGGTTGCAACTGATATGGTCACATCTAGCTACTTTTAAAGCTAGGTATTCCCCTCTAATCCTTTCAACATTTGGATATCAAGTTCATCTAAAGCATTTATGCTTGGTGTGCTACACCTCCCAATAGCCACAATATTCTACTATGAATAGCTTTTTTTCAAAAATTCCCACTAAGAACAAAGTGGGGAAGTTTAGGCAAACTTAATCCCTACTATACTTCATGTAATTAGAAGGAAGAGGATGTGTTCCTTCTATTTTAGGGAAGAGGCTTTGGCACAAATTTGACGATATTGATTCTTGAGACTGTAGGCCATCATTAGAGGGGTAGTTATTAGAAGAGTGTTGACAATTAGGAATTCCAGAGTCCATGGTAGAGCTTAGAAGTTATAATTGCGTCTTCAAAATAGTTATTCACCTTAAATAAAATTCTGCTCAGTTTTACCTAAGGCCTTTAGGCAACTAAAAGTGATTTGTGTGTAGTTTCCTTTAAATTCATATAAAGTTTTTGCTCAGGTGTCTACCTTGATATTTGATTGTGTTTTGGTATTTATCCATGAAAGAAGATGTTGGAAGTAGTTGATGGTTGTGGATGACCACCTTACAACTATTGCGTATTAAGTTGTTATCGAGTTGTTGATGGAGCCATCCTAAAGCTATTGCCAATTAAGATCTATAAAAGGTGCATTATGGTTGTCGTGAGGATGTTAGAAGTACAAGGCTAGTAAAAGGGACAATTGGCTGATATTCATCCAAAAAAGGCAACCTTCTTGCAATAGTGTTTTTCCTAGTTGTTGGCCCTATTTGACAAATAATATTACTACTTTTGTTGGTGGTAGAAAGGAAGTTCTAGTTTATTTCAAAGTTTGCAAATTTTGTATGCTTTGATAGGAAGTGTTGCACCTTAAAATAGCATGGATTGAATACATAATCTAAAAACTAGAAGTTAACAAATCAACTATGTTGTACTAGATTGATTAACCATAAATCACCTCAACCTTTGAACCAGAACATATTATCCAACTACATCACAAACTCTAAACTGCACATACTGATGCAAACCATTAGAAAATGACGCACATTAATTTCAAAACATATAGTGGCAAAAAAACATCGCTTTCCTCTTTTCCTTTATTTCTTGTATTTGTGAGAATGAAAAACCAAGCATTTATGAATAGGTCACAAATATAGATCGGCGCTAAACTCATGTAAATAACAATATGCAATGAACTATGCTTTTCTTTCATTGTCCATACATAGCTCATGGGTGGTGGAAATTTTCCAATTGCAATTAGACTACCTCTTCAATATGTCTTCTATGCAAACTAATTATTTGAAATATATTTGTCTACTTTGATGAAGTTTAAAACAAGATAATCCAATTGACTTGGCTTTGGATGGTTCAGTGTGACTTTGTTTTAATTGTGCATCTACATTTAAGAAAAGTTTTAGGGAGTTTCGGTATCCTCTTTAGTTTGTAAGGTGCTTTATTTTAGATTGAGAAGTCAAAGCTATCATCATGAATATGTATTTTAGAATTCAAGAAAGAGAGAAAAAGCTTTTGATGTTCTTATCATATGAATTTAGAGTATTTTGCTTAGTAAATGAAGCTTAGAAAGCTTTGAAATATATATCGTATTGCCTTTATGGATCTACTTTTTGTGAACTCGTAATGTAGATGTTACGATGCTTTACTAGCATTATTTTGATTACTAGGACAACCAAATGGATTGGTGGCAGGTGCATGCATACCCCCAAGCTTTTTAAAAAAATTATAATCCTGACTCCATCTATACATGTTTGATAGGTTGTGTATGTACATTAGGAGAACATGTTAGGACATGCCACATGCTCTAAGCCACTTACAAACTGACAAATTTATATTCAGAGAGGTGTTTTCAAGAGGTAGGATGCACTTTCTCAATATTTATTTTTTATCTCAGTGATTTGGAAGCATCAATGGTTGGAAAATTGCATCAATGGATCCATTTCCTCAAAATATGAGATGTACGTATGTGAATTTTCAATTAAGTGATCCTTATTTAATTTTTATGGTGAATCTTAGTGTATATGATGAGAAGACACTTGCAAATTATTGAAAAATTTATGGAAAATTAGGAGAATTTTTGTGAATGTATAATGAAGTTCAAGCATGAGGGTTTGTCTCAATTTGCCTTCATTTATATACTAAAGTGCCTATTTTAGGGCTTGTTTCTATGGAAAATCACCACGAAATCTCCCTACATTGGTGCAAGCAATTTAAATCTAAATGGTAGGGGGTGTGGGGCAATAATGGAAAGACATTTGATTGATTTACTAAGTTCTTTGCATATCTTAGCATATAGGATGTGATTAATATAAGTTTTAAGAGATTCAATAGCACAGGTTAGCCCAGTGTTGTTTCTTAGCAATGCCGCACAACGCTAGTAGAAAGAAATCATGAAAAGATTGTTTGTGCACTTCACGTTGGCTGGTTTTTAGTTAAGTTGTTTGAGCACGAAGTGCCATACACTTTGCATACGCAATTTAACTATGGTATCAGAAGATAAATTCCTAGATGCATGGCAATTAGATGTTCAGGTGACAATCAACGTTGAGAGTGTAAGATTCCCCTTTGCTATAGGGTAGTTCAATATTTAAGTGAGAAATATGTACAACCTCTTGGATCATTATGCTTATATTGTGAGAGGACTTTGCTATGTTCATGTTCTACGTGTAAGATGGTGCATCCTAGGGCCAATGCCCAAGGTGTAGGAGAGCCATAGGAGCCATAGCATTTTGTTGGGGGGAGCTCTTTATTGATCACCTGTATGTTTGGATACTCCCTTTATTGGAGTCGAGATGGGTAATACCATTGGATTACAACTCAATATAGATGCATGATTTATTTATAATAGTGTGTAACCTCCAAACAGTCCTAGCTACGAGACCGTGAGGATGGTTTGTTGAGCTTAGGAGGCTTGACTAGAGCCCTCAAGCTAGTGCTGGGCCTGTTTTAGGTCTGGACATTTTACTTGATAGAAATACCAACTAAATCCATCTCTCAGAGCTCCTGTTTTAGAAAACAAGGTTCTTCCACAAATTTGGTTTCCCTAACTTAGCCCTTGGTATGTAGAGCTTCATACCAAGGACCAAGCTAGCAAGTTCAAAATATTTAGCCTTACTATGTTTTTTGTAGGAGAGGCTAAAAATGTTGAGAATCCTTTTTTGCAATTGGGCCTCTTTAAAATGATGGAAGAGATCCAAATCATAGGGGAAGCTTTGAGAACAAGCTTCATCTAGGACATGGTCATTAGAAGGATTTCATCGCATAGAAACTCATGGTCCAGTAAAGAATTATTAGGTAGAAGTCCCTTTGTTTTTAAGGTTTCTTACAAGTTCTCCAAACTTATTATATCAATGAGGTAAATATCTCATCAATATATATCTTTGTTTGCACTATTTAAATTTACAAATACATTATTTATAAATTGAACCAATAATTATGAATAAATGGTAATTGGTTATCACCAAATGAACTTGGAAAATGTGGAAGAAGGTTAGACAATGTGATAAAAGAAGGACTGGATAAGGCCATTACCTTATCTAAAAGCCTCCTCATGAGTTTTCCCCACCTTGGTGTTCGAGGGAAAAGCACAAAGCCAAAATATTATATTTTTCTCATTGCTTACGTGGGAAGTTTGAATTCAATCCATTTTGGACTTTAGATTCGTATGAAATCAGTAGAAGTGTTGAAATTATCATTGCATCCTCTACCAAAGAAATTCGATAAGCATTTAATCAATTTAATTGAGCCTTCTCACAACTCCTAACTCTAAGGACAATGTAGCACATGTAACTATGATATTGTCACCTTTTTTTACAAATAAGCTTTTCATTTGACTTTTCCTTAGCGTGGAACAAACGTAAAATGGTATATGTCTAGCATGGTACAAACCTAAGATAAATGCAAGAAGATGGGAGAACTCTATGCACCAAAGTTGTGTCACAAATGTTTAGAAATTGAAGTCGGCTTGACAATAATTATTTGAAGATCTACAAAAAAATGTTCACATTTTCTTTTTGTTGTAATGCACACACACTCCTGTTATAATACATGCAAATATAAATTACATACAACATCCATCTTTGTCACAAAGGTAATTCATATGGGTTGCAACTGATATGGTCACATCTAGCTACTTTTAAAGCTAGGTATTCCCCTCTAATCCTTTCAACATTTGGATATCAAGTTCATCTAAAGCATTTATGCTTGGTGTGCTACACCTCCCAATAGCCACAATATTCTACTATGAATAGCTTTTTTTCAAAAATTCCCACTAAGAACAAAGTGGGGAAGTTTAGGCAAACTTAATCCCTACTATACTTCATGTAATTAGAAGGAAGAGGATGTGTTCCTTCTATTTTAGGGAAGAGGCTTTGGCACAAATTTGACGATATTGATTCTTGAGACTGTAGGCCATCATTAGAGGGGTAGTTATTAGAAGAGTGTTGACAATTAGGAATTCCAGAGTCCATGGTAGAGCTTAGAAGTTATAATTGCGTCTTCAAAATAGTTATTCACCTTAAATAAAATTCTGCTCAGTTTTACCTAAGGCCTTTAGGCAACTAAAAGTGATTTGTGTGTAGTTTCCTTTAAATTCATATAAAGTTTTTGCTCAGGTGTCTACCTTGATATTTGATTGTGTTTTGGTATTTATCCATGAAAGAAGATGTTGGAAGTAGTTGATGGTTGTGGATGACCACCTTACAACTATTGCGTATTAAGTTGTTATCGAGTTGTTGATGGAGCCATCCTAAAGCTATTGCCAATTAAGATCTATAAAAGGTGCATTATGGTTGTCGTGAGGATGTTAGAAGTACAAGGCTAGTAAAAGGGACAATTGGCTGATATTCATCCAAAAAAGCCAACCTTCTTGCAATAGTGTTTTTCCTAGTTGTTGGCCCTATTTGACAAATAATATTACTACTTTTGTTGGTGGTAAAAAGGAAGTTCTAGTTTATTTCAAAGTTTGCAAATTTTGTATGCTTTGATAGGAAGTGTTGCACCTTAAAATAGCATGGATTGAATACATAATCTAAAAACTAGAAGTTAACAAATCAACTATGTTGTACTAGATTGATTAACCATAAATCACCTCAACCTTTGAACCAGAACATATTATCCAACTACATCACAAACTCTAAACTCCACATACTAATGCAAACCATTAGAAAATGACGCACATTAATTTCAAAACATATAGTGGCAAAAAAACATCGCTTTCCTCTTTTCCTTTATTTCTTGTATTTGTGAGAATGAAAAACCAAGCATTTATGAATAGGTCACAAATATAGATCGGCGCTAAACTCATGTAAACAACAATATGCAATGTACTATGCTTTTCTTTCATTGTCCATACATAGCTCATGGGTGGTGGAAATTTTCCAATTGCAATTAGACTACCTCTTCAATATGTCTTCTATGCAAACTAATTATTTGAAATATATTTGTCTACTTTGCTTATACGTTTGAAGCTTATGCAAGTCTCATTTTTCATCTATATCAACCTAATGAAGTTTAAAACAAGATAATCCAATTGACTTGGCTTTGGATGGTTCAGTGTGACTTTGTTTTAATTGTGCATCTACATTTAAGAAAAGTTTTAGGGAGTTTCGGTATCCTCTTTAGTTTGTAAGGTGCTTTATTTTAGATTGAGAAGTCAAAGCTATCATCATGAATATGTATTTTAGAATTCAAGAAAGAGAGAAAAAGCTTTTGATGTTCTTATCATATGAATTTAGAGTATTTTGCTTAGTAAATGAAGCTTAGAAAGCTTTGAAATATATATCGTATTGCCTTTATGGATCTACTTTTTGTGAACTCGTAATGTAGATGTTACGATGCTTTACTAGCATTATTTTGATTACTAGGACAACCAAATGGATTGGTGGCAGGTGCATGCATACCCCCAAGCTTTTTAAAAAAATTATAATCCTGACTCCATCTATACATGTTTGATAGGTTGTGTATGTACATTAGGAGAACATGTTAGGACATGCCACATGCTCTAAGCCACTTACAAACTGACAAATTTATATTCAGAGAGGTGTTTTCAAGAGGTAGGATGCACTTTCTCAATATTTATTTTTTATCTCAGTGATTTGGAAGCATCAATGGTTGGAAAATTGCATCAATGGATCCATTTCCTCAAAATATGAGATGTACGTATGTGAATTTTCAATTAAGTGATCCTTATTTAATTTTTATGGTGAATCTTAGTGTATATGATGAGAAGACACTTGCAAATTATTGAAAAATTTATGGAAAATTAGGAGAATTTTTGTGAATGTATAATGAAGTTCAAGCATGAGGGTTTGTCTCAATTTGCCTTCATTTATATACTAAAGTGCCTATTTTAGGGCTTGTTTCTATGGAAAATCACCACGAAATCTCCCTACATTGGTGCAAGCAATTTAAATCTAAATGGTAGGGGGTGTGGGGCAATAATGGAAAGACATTTGATTGATTTACTAAGTTCTTTGCATATCTTAGCATATAGGATGTGATTAATATAAGTTTTAAGAGATTCAATAGCACAGGTTAGCCCAGTGTTGTTTCTTAGCAATGCCGCACAACGCTAGTAGAAAGAAATCATGAAAAGATTGTTTGTGCACTTCACGTTGGCTGGTTTTTAGTTAAGTTGTTTGAGCACGAAGTGCCATACACTTTGCATACGCAATTTAACTATGGTATCAGAAGATAAATTCCTAGATGCATGGCAATTAGATGTTCAGGTGACAATCAACGTTGAGAGTGTAAGATTCCCCTTTGCTATAGGGTAGTTCAATATTTAAGTGAGAAATATGTACAACCTCTTGGATCATTATGCTTATATTGTGAGAGGACTTTGCTATGTTCATGTTCTACGTGTAAGATGGTGCATCCTAGGGCCAATGCCCAAGGTGTAGGAGAGCCATAGGAGCCATAGCATTTTGTTGGGGGGAGCTCTTTATTGATCACCTGTATGTTTGGATACTCCCTTTATTGGAGTCGAGATGGGTAATACCATTGGATTACAACTCAATATAGATGCATGATTTATTTATAATAGTGTGTAACCTCCAAACAGTCCTAGCTACGAGACCGTGAGGATGGTTTGTTGAGCTTAGGAGGCTTGACTAGAGCCCTCAAGCTAGTGCTGGGCCTGTTTTAGGTCTGGACATTTTACTTGATAGAAATACCAACTAAATCCATCTCTCAGAGCTCCTGTTTTAGAAAACAAGGTTCTTCCACAAATTTGGTTTCCCTAACTTAGCCCTTGGTATGTAGAGCTTCATACCAAGGACCAAGCTAGCAAGTTCAAAATATTTAGCCTTACTATGTTTTTTGTAGGAGAGGCTAAAAATGTTGAGAATCCTTTTTTGCAATTGGGCCTCTTTAAAATGATGGAAGAGATCCAAATCATAGGGGAAGCTTTGAGAACAAGCTTCATCTAGGACATGGTCATTAGAAGGATTTCATCGCATAGAAACTCATGGTCCAGTAAAGAATTATTAGGTAGAAGTCCCTTTGTTTTTAAGGTTTCTTACAAGTTCTCCAAACTTATTATATCAATGAGGTAAATATCTCATCAATATATATCTTTGTTTGCACTATTTAAATTTACAAATACATTATTTATAAATTGAACCAATAATTATGAATAAATGGTAATTGGTTATCACCAAATGAACTTGGAAAATGTGGAAGAAGGTTAGACAATGTGATAAAAGAAGGACTGGATAAGGCCATTACCTTATCTAAAAGCCTCCTCATGAGTTTTCCCCACCTTGGTGTTCGAGGGAAAAGCACAAAGCCAAAATATTATATTTTTCTCATTGCTTACGTGGGAAGTTTGAATTCAATCCATTTTGGACTTTAGATTCGTATGAAATCAGTAGAAGTGTTGAAATTATCATTGCATCCTCTACCAAAGAAATTCGATAAGCATTTAATCAATTTAATTGAGCCTTCTCACAACTCCTAACTCTAAGGACAATGTAGCACATGTAACTATGATATTGTCACCTTTTTTTACAAATAAGCTTTTCATTTGACTTTTCCTTAGCGTGGAACAAACGTAAAATGGTATATGTCTAGCATGGTACAAACCTAAGATAAATGCAAGAAGATGGGAGAACTCTATGCACCAAAGTTGTGTCACAAATGTTTAGAAATTGAAGTCGGCTTGACAATAATTATTTGAAGATCTACAAAAAAATGTTCACATTTTCTTTTTGTTGTAATGCACACACACTCCTGTTATAATACATGCAAATATAAATTACATACAACATCCATCTTTGTCACAAAGGTAATTCATATGGGTTGCAACTGATATGGTCACATCTAGCTACTTTTAAAGCTAGGTATTCCCCTCTAATCCTTTCAACATTTGGATATCAAGTTCATCTAAAGCATTTATGCTTGGTGTGCTACACCTCCCAATAGCCACAATATTCTACTATGAATAGCTTTTTTTCAAAAATTCCCACTAAGAACAAAGTGGGGAAGTTTAGGCAAACTTAATCCCTACTATACTTCATGTAATTAGAAGGAAGAGGATGTGTTCCTTCTATTTTAGGGAAGAGGCTTTGGCACAAATTTGACGATATTGATTCTTGAGACTGTAGGCCATCATTAGAGGGGTAGTTATTAGAAGAGTGTTGACAATTAGGAATTCCAGAGTCCATGGTAGAGCTTAGAAGTTATAATTGCGTCTTCAAAATAGTTATTCACCTTAAATAAAATTCTGCTCAGTTTTACCTAAGGCCTTTAGGCAACTAAAAGTGATTTGTGTGTAGTTTCCTTTAAATTCATATAAAGTATTTGCTCAGGTGTCTACCTTGATATTTGATTGTGTTTTGGTATTTATCCATGAAAGAAGATGTTGGAAGTAGTTGATGGTTGTGGATGACCACCTTACAACTATTGCGTATTAAGTTGTTATCGAGTTGTTGATGGAGCCATCCTAAAGCTATTGCCAATTAAGATCTATAAAAGGTGCATTATGGTTGTCGTGAGGATGTTAGAAGTACAAGGCTAGTAAAAGGGACAATTGGCTGATATTCATCCAAAAAAGCCAACCTTCTTGCAATAGTGTTTTTCCTAGTTGTTGGCCCTATTTGACAAATAATATTACTACTTTTGTTGGTGGTAAAAAGGAAGTTCTAGTTTATTTCAAAGTTTGCAAATTTTGTATGCTTTGATAGGAAGTGTTGCACCTTAAAATAGCATGGATTGAATACATAATCTAAAAACTAGAAGTTAACAAATCAACTATGTTGTACTAGATTGATTAACCATAAATCACCTCAACCTTTGAACCAGAACATATTATCCAACTACATCACAAACTCTAAACTCCACATACTAATGCAAACCATTAGAAAATGGCGCACATTAATTTCAAAACATATAGTGGCAAAAAAACATCGCTTTCCTCTTTTCCTTTATTTCTTGTATTTGTGAGAATGAAAAACCAAGCATTTATGAATAGGTCACAAATATAGATCGGCGCTAAACTCATGTAAACAACAATATGCAATGTACTATGCTTTTCTTTCATTGTCCATACATAGCTCATGGGTGGTGGAAATTTTCCAATTGCAATTAGACTACCTCTTCAATATGTCTTCTATGCAAACTAATTATTTGAAATATATTTGTCTACTTTGCTTATACGTTTGAAGCTTATGCAAGTCTCATTTTTCATCTATATCAACCTAATGAAGTTTAAAACAAGATAATCCAATTGACTTGGCTTTGGATGGTTCAGTGTGACTTTGTTTTAATTGTGCATCTACATTTAAGAAAAGTTTTAGGGAGTTTCGGTATCCTCTTTAGTTTGTAAGGTGCTTTATTTTAGATTGAGAAGTCAAAGCTATCATCATGAATATGTATTTTAGAATTCAAGAAAGAGAGAAAAAGCTTTTGATGTTCTTATCATATGAATTTAGAGTATTTTGCTTAGTAAATGAAGCTTAGAAAGCTTTGAAATATATATCGTATTGCCTTTATGGATCTACTTTTTGTGAACTCGTAATGTAGATGTTACGATGCTTTACTAGCATTATTTTGATTACTAGGACAACCAAATGGATTGGTGGCAGGTGCATGCATACCCCCAAGCTTTTTAAAAAAATTATAATCCTGACTCCATCTATACATGTTTGATAGGTTGTGTATGTACATTAGGAGAACATGTTAGGACATGCCACATGCTCTAAGCCACTTACAAACTGACAAATTTATATTCAGAGAGGTGTTTTCAAGAGGTAGGATGCACTTTCTCAATATTTATTTTTTATCTCAGTGATTTGGAAGCATCAATGGTTGGAAAATTGCATCAATGGATCCATTTCCTCAAAATATGAGATGTACGTATGTGAATTTTCAATTAAGTGATCCTTATTTAATTTTTATGGTGAATCTTAGTGTATATGATGAGAAGACACTTGCAAATTATTGAAAAATTTATGGAAAATTAGGAGAATTTTTGTGAATGTATAATGAAGTTCAAGCATGAGGGTTTGTCTCAATTTGCCTTCATTTATATACTAAAGTGCCTATTTTAGGGCTTGTTTCTATGGAAAATCACCACGAAATCTCCCTACATTGGTGCAAGCAATTTAAATCTAAATGGTAGGGGGTGTGGGGCAATAATGGAAAGACATTTGATTGATTTACTAAGTTCTTTGCATATCTTAGCATATAGGATGTGATTAATATAAGTTTTAAGAGATTCAATAGCACAGGTTAGCCCAGTGTTGTTTCTTAGCAATGCCGCACAACGCTAGTAGAAAGAAATCATGAAAAGATTGTTTGTGCACTTCACGTTGGCTGGTTTTTAGTTAAGTTGTTTGAGCACGAAGTGCCATACACTTTGCATACGCAATTTAACTATGGTATCAGAAGATAAATTCCTAGATGCATGGCAATTAGATGTTCAGGTGACAATCAACGTTGAGAGTGTAAGATTCCCCTTTGCTATAGGGTAGTTCAATATTTAAGTGAGAAATATGTACAATCTCTTGGATCATTATGCTTATATTGTGAGAGGACTTTGCTATGTTCATGTTCTACGTGTAAGATGGTGCATCCTAGGGCCAATGCCCAAGGTGTAGGAGAGCCATAGGAGCCATAGCATTTTGTTGGGGGGAGCTCTTTATTGATCACCTGTATGTTTGGATACTCCCTTTATTGGAGTCGAGATGGGTAATACCATTGGATTACAACTCAATATAGATGCATGATTTATTTATAATAGTGTGTAACCTCCAAACAGTCCTAGCTACGAGACCGTGAGGATGGTTTGTTGAGCTTAGGAGGCTTGACTAGAGCCCTCAAGCTAGTGCTGGGCCTGTTTTAGGTCTGGACATTTTACTTGATAGAAATACCAACTAAATCCATCTCTCAAAGCTCCTGTTTTAGAAAACAAGGTTCTTCCACAAATTTGGTTTCCCTAACTTAGCCCTTGGTATGTAGAGCTTCATACCAAGGACCAAGCTAGCAAGTTCAAAATATTTAGCCTTACTATGTTTTTTGTAGGAGAGGCTAAAAATGTTGAGAATCCTTTTTTGCAATTAGGCCTCTTTAAAATGATGGAAGAGATCCAAATCATAGGGGAAGCTTTGAGAACAAGCTTCATCTAGGACATGGTCATTAGAAGGATTTCATCGCATAGAAACTCATGGTCCAGTAAAGAATTATTAGGTAGAAGTCCCTTTGTTTTTAAGGTTTCTTACAAGTTCTCCAAACTTATTATATCAATGAGGTAAATATCTCATCAATATATATCTTTGTTTGCACTATTTAAATTTACAAATACATTATTTATAAATTGAACCAATAATTATGAATAAATGGTAATTGGTTATCACCAAATGAACTTGGAAAATGTGGAAGAAGGTTAGACAATGTGATAAAAGAAGGACTGGATAAGGCCATTACCTTATCTAAAAGCCTCCTCATGAGTTTTCCCCACCTTGGTGTTCGAGGGAAAAGCACAAAGCCAAAATATTATATTTTTCTCATTGCTTACGTGGGAAGTTTGAATTCAATCCATTTTGGACTTTAGATTCGTATGAAATCAGTAGAAGTGTTGAAATTATCATTGCATCCTCTACCAAAGAAATTCGATAAGCATTTAATCAATTTAATTGAGCCTTCTCACAACTCCTAACTCTAAGGACAATGTAGCACATGTAACTATGATATTGTCACCTTTTTTTACAAATAAGCTTTTCATTTGACTTTTCCTTAGCGTGGAACAAACGTAAAATGGTATATGTCTAGCATGGTACAAACCTAAGATAAATGCAAGAAGATGGGAGAACTCTATGCACCAAAGTTGTGTCACAAATGTTTAGAAATTGAAGTCGGCTTGACAATAATTATTTGAAGATCTACAAAAAAATGTTCACATTTTCTTTTTGTTGTAATGCACACACACTCCTGTTATAATACATGCAAATATAAATTACATACAACATCCATCTTTGTCACAAAGGTAATTCATATGGGTTGCAACTGATATGGTCACATCTAGCTACTTTTAAAGCTAGGTATTCCCCTCTAATCCTTTCAACATTTGGATATCAAGTTCATCTAAAGCATTTATGCTTGGTGTGCTACACCTCCCAATAGCCACAATATTCTACTATGAATAGCTTTTTTTCAAAAATTCCCACTAAGAACAAAGTGGGGAAGTTTAGGCAAACTTAATCCCTACTATACTTCATGTAATTAGAAGGAAGAGGATGTGTTCCTTCTATTTTAGGGAAGAGGCTTTGGCACAAATTTGACGATATTGATTCTTGAGACTGTAGGCCATCATTAGAGGGGTAGTTATTAGAAGAGTGTTGACAATTAGGAATTCCAGAGTCCATGGTAGAGCTTAGAAGTTATAATTGCGTCTTCAAAATAGTTATTCACCTTAAATAAAATTCTGCTCAGTTTTACCTAAGGCCTTTAGGCAACTAAAAGTGATTTGTGTGTAGTTTCCTTTAAATTCATATAAAGTTTTTGCTCAGGTGTCTACCTTGATATTTGATTGTGTTTTGGTATTTATCCATGAAAGAAGATGTTGGAAGTAGTTGATGGTTGTGGATGACCACCTTACAACTATTGCGTATTAAGTTGTTATCGACTTGTTGATGGAGCCATCCTAAAGCTATTGCCAATTAAGATCTATAAAAGGTGCATTATGGTTGTCGTGAGGATGTTAGAAGTACAAGGCTAGTAAAAGGGACAATTGGCTGATATTCATCCAAAAAAGCCAACCTTCTTGCAATAGTGTTTTTCCTAGTTGTTGGCCCTATTTGACAAATAATATTACTACTTTTGTTGGTGGTAGAAAGGAAGTTCTAGTTTATTTCAAAGTTTGCAAATTTTGTATGCTTTGATAGGAAGTGTTGCACCTTAAAATAGCATGGATTGAATACATAATCTAAAAACTAGAAGTTAACAAATCAACTATGTTGTACTAGATTGATTGACCATAAATCACCTCAACCTTTGAACCAGAACATATTATCCAACTACATCACAAACTCTAAACTGCACATACTAATGCAAACCATTAGAAAATGACGCACATTAATTTCAAAACATATAGTGGCAAAAAAACATCGCTTTCCTCTTTTCCTTTATTTCTTGTATTTGTGAGAATGAAAAACCAAGCATTTATGAATAGGTCACAAATATAGATCGGCGCTAAACTCATGTAAACAACAATATGCAATGAACTATGCTTTTCTTTCATTGTCCATACATAGCTCATGGGTGGTGGAAATTTTCCAATTGCAATTAGACTACCTCTTCAATATGTCTTCTATGCAAACTAATTATTTGAAATATATTTGTCTACTTTGCTTATACATTTGAAGCTTATGCAAGTCTCATTTTTCATCTATATCAACCTAATGAAGTTTAAAACAAGATAATCCAATTGACTTGGCTTTGGATGGTTCAGTGTGACTTTGTTTTAATTGTGCATCTACATTTAAGAAATGTTTTAGGGAGTTTCGGTATCCTCTTTAGTTTGTAAGGTGCTTTATTTTAGATTGAGAAGTCAAAGCTATCATCATGAATATGTATTTTAGAATTCAAGAAAGAGAGAAAAAGCTTTTGATGTTCTTATCATATGAATTTAGAGTATTTTGCTTAGTAAATGAAGCTTAGAAAGCTTTGAAATATATATCGTATTGCCTTTATGGATCTACTTTTTGTGAACTCGTAATGTAGATGTTACGATGCTTTACTAGCATTATTTTGATTACTAGGACAACCAAATGGATTGGTGGCAGGTGCATGCATACCCCCAAGCTTTTTAAAAAAATTATAATCATGACTCCATCTATACATGTTTGATAGGTTGTGTATGTACATTAGGAGAACATGTTAGGACATGCCACATGCTCTAAGCCACTTACAAACTGACAAATTTATATTCAGAGAGGTGTTTTCAAGAGGTAGGATGCACTTTCTCAATATTTATTTTTTATCTCAGTACTTAATGCTTTTGAACTCCTACTAATCACAAATTTGACATCGCCTAGCAAAACAAAAAAGTGAGTTGATTGATAAAATGAGAATTTATATTAGCAACACAATATGCAATGTATCAAAGATCCAAAAGTCATTGCACTAATTCCTATTGATTATATTATAAACTTCTACAAATGTTTTTCAACTCTTTTAATTTGCTCCTATCTTTGTGGGGTATATGTGTAGAGGAAAAGAGATAATATTTTGCCTAGCATATTTGTAGAGGAGAAGTGAGAGTATTTCACAAGCTAGTTTGCTAAGTCCCACACATTATTGAGTTAATTAGACATGGAGAAGATTTGTTTGGATCTAATTTGCCACCAAGGCCATATAGTCTTTGTTGTTAACTTGGCAATCTTCTTTTAACCCTCTCGAAGGAACTAGGTGGATTCAAGATGCCTCAATGATAATCATAATTGCTAGTAGCTACCAAGATAGGCCATAAATAGATTATAAATATATATGTGCTCTTTGTATAAAAGATCATACAAATCTATAGTTGAATTATTTAAGGCTTTGGAAATGCTCATTGGATGAGGAGCCTTAGAGTTTTGAATCTCTTCACAGTAATAATCACTTTGGAATGAGGCTTAATGCTGATAAAATTATAGATGTTAACAACCAATTGAAGAAAAATGAGCATATTAACCATTCCTTGAATAATATAATTTAGCCCTCTTTGATCTCATCTCAATTGATAGTCCAATGATCCACTACTTCTCACCCCAAAGATGGATCATATTCCAACCAAAATGAAATGTAAAGAGGCCAATGATGTTTCCAAGCTTTTTTTTCTACCCTAGGTATGTCCTAAAAACCCAAATTCAAAACACATACACACACACAAAGAGAGAGATTGAGGAATGCCTATTGAAGATCAAAGTGACCTATGAGACCAAAATGGTGCCTACAATCAATCCATTGTATGCCTCGTCATGGATGAAACAAATAAGCAACAAAAAAGTAGACTCATGTATGTGTACAAGAGCTCCCAAATCTCCTATTATCTAAAATATCTAGCATATGACTATTATGAAGGGATCTCAATACATCCATGATGGCATCTCTTGAGATGAGGCTCTTTGAGAATTTTTGGAGATATATGTATGCATGCATGCATGCATGCATGTCTATATGTATGTATGTATGTATGTATATGAATGAGTCAAGTTCTATTTTGCAAACCTTCATATAATTTCAACATGTTAGTTACACTTTTACATCTCACAAGGTTTGAAACATGTCATGCACTTCCTTTTTCCTAGTTAGGTCATGAGATGTGAAATTGGGAAGAAATTATTGTGATGCGTTTGATATTTCGACCATAGACATACATACATGCATACAATTGCACATACACATGTTCCATTGTGTGCATGTACACATTCATGTATGCATACATTAATAAATGAACCGGTATTGATTGGAGCTTTCTAAACATTGATTGTTTTTCAAGAAAACATACTCTAGAAATAATTAGATGAACTTGTATCTTAGTTAGAACCAAATGGTGCATTTTCAAATGGAGATGATGGTTGCTTATCTCTAGCATGCATGCATGCATACACACATGCACTTCTCTATGTACGTTGTCTATGTGTGCATGTCTATGTAAACACAAAGACACATGCATGTGCAAACTTTATGTACATGCACACGCAAACACATACATATGATGCACATACATACATATAGACATATATACATATGTATGCATGCACATGGCCAAATAGTCATTGTTTCACATGTGACAAAATCTGTTATGTTTACAAATGCACTTGATGTAACTTAACGCATTGAATTGTTAATCTCAAAATTTAGTTCATGGCTTTGTGTACTTCTTGTTAATCATAATATGCATAAAATTAGAAAGTAGACCGACTATTGACCACAACTAAAAAACATGATAAATCATGCTAAGCTAAAACACTCAAATGTTTATCACAACTCAGATGCCATTAGTTAAAAAGTGGAGGTCAAACTCTAACTACTAAGGCTATACTTAAACAAAAACACTTAACTCTTTTTTCCTCATCTTCACATGTGGTAAAAGAAGTATCATTGTAGCTTTAGGGGGGGAATTTTCCATAATGAGAGAAAAAAGGCAATCTTACCTAATTACAATCAAACTCACATGCCTACTTGGATGGATTGGCTCAAAATTCCAAAAAGGAGCACATGCCAAAGTCATAAAAGCTCAAACCATGACAATGAACATAGATGAAAGGTAACAGTTCAAAAGATAGTACTGGCTTTCTTGTAACATGAAATGCCCAAATTCTACAGTTCACGTGGCCCACTAGACCTTGTGTAGTACCTACTTACACGGATACACAAGCACATATGTGTGACATTTAAGGTCCATGTTTGAAAGGCTACTTGTAATCATGTCACATTTATAAAAAGTCAAAAAAAGATGGTAAGAAGTTTAGCATAAGGATGCTGGTTAATGAGAAGAATTCTAATAACAACAATTGGGGATAATAAACACGATAAAATAGAGCCATGCAAGAGATAAGTTGATGCTTTGAAAGCATGAAAGGTAAAAGTGGTTTTCAACATAAACTTTTATGCATGCTTGCATGCTTATAACATAAAAAGCTTAGTTATGAAAATAAGCCATAGCATTCCACAAAACTTTTTTGTAGAATTGCTATCCCTTGGCGAGTTTATATAGAGTTTGATATCTAATTAAAGCCTCTATGTACACGAACCTAAAGTGAAGGTTTGTTTAACACATGTACATTTAAATCCATTGACCTAGAAATGGAATGAATGAATATTTATTGATTTTTTTGGCATTCTAAGGCTTATAGGCTTGAAATTCCATTACTGAGTTGCTATTGGTTTACTTCTACATTACATCAAGAAGCTTGTCATGACAAATTTGTACCACAACATCTACCAAGTTTAGACCAATGAACCTAGGAGTAAGAAGGTCAAAGCCCTTTAATACAGTTCTCTTGCCAATGTTGTGATTAGCACTTGGGCAACGAAGGTGGAGCAAGTGAGATTTGTGACTAACTAAATAAAGGAGAAACATCCTGTTTGGGACCATATCCCTCTATCCATAGTACTACCACATGTACCAATAATATAGGAGAAACATCATGCTTGGGACCATATCCCTCTATCCACAGTACTACCACATGTACCAATAATATAAAAGAGCAAGTTAACTTGTTAGAATGACATACTACAATGTTTATTTATTTATTATATTTTTGAGACATAAGTGTGAATTTGTATTTATAACAAGCTAAGTAATAATGCACAATGTAGTTGATGCATACATAAGATTCCTTCTTTTACCCTCGAATGAGAGCACACCACCCACTTCATTCAATATCTACTATTTGCCATGCCTTACAATAACATATGTAGGAAGTAGCCAAGAAGAAAGTGTGAGAACTGTGTTGTAGTAAAGCTTTTAGTACGACAACCAACTTATGTTTGAATTTTCTAGCAAAAATGGGGATGTTTTTATGTGCAAGTTCCACAAGTATAATGTGTGGATTATAGGCTTCTCTTGATTTTCTCTC
Source organism: Lygodium microphyllum (assembly GCF_053477565.2). Classification (NCBI taxonomy): domain Eukaryota; kingdom Viridiplantae; phylum Streptophyta; class Polypodiopsida; order Schizaeales; family Lygodiaceae; genus Lygodium; species Lygodium microphyllum. Next base: position 67,580,801 of record NC_141149.1, on the reverse strand, counting down.
TTCGAACCCTCTCTCCTCTCCCTCTTATCCTTAGATAAGGCATACAACCTTTGCCAATATCATCCATCCTATTGTGAAGTTATCTAGTGCTATCTCAATTGAGTATGCATACAAGACAACACCTGCTACTATTGACTTTGTGCATTTGAATAGTCCCAACTAGCCCTTGACTAAAGGTAAAACACTTCACTCAAACAATCAAATTTTGAGATACATAATCACATTTTCCCTATTTAGGGTTGAGTTTAGAGGCCATAAGGAAGAAATATGCTAGTGCAAGAATGGGTCATTGCCTTTAAGGTTAACTAGTAAAACCCTTTGTTCAAATGGCACTCTTAAGATGCATCTCACATTTCCCTTGTTTGGGCTTGAGGTCAAAGGCCACAAGTGGGTGATGTCATTAGGATTTTTTCTAAGTTCCATCGCATCGAGAGGAATTGAGAGTATAAATGTCTATGTGGACATTTGTTTATTTTAGAGTTTAATGAAAAGAGTCTTAATTGGCCCTCATACTTATTGCTACCTTGTAAAATCCTTTGTGAAGAAGGACTACTTTGAGATGCATAGCCATCACTCCTTAATTTGGATTTGAGATTAGAGGTTAAATAAGTATACAATTTTGTTAGGAAAGATTCTTATAGGGATAAGTGTGCCATGGCATTAGATTTAAAAAAGAGGGTTTTATGAGAAGAGAGTTTCAAACTCTCTTGTGAATGTATAATGAAAAAAGTCTTAGTTAGTTTTGTACTCAAGGTTAATGTAAAAACCTTCATTCAAAGGGCCTACTTTTGAGATGCATAGTTGATGTTTCTTGTATTGATGGCCTTTGGAGGAATACTTGCTTCACAAAAAAACTACAATGTGAGGAAGGAGGTTTAGGATTTGATTGAAAGACAAAAGTTGGTATAAAGGTTCTATGTGAATATATGCAATTCAAGAGCTTGCTCAATTGGCCACCATGCTTAAGGTCAAACGGTAAAATCCTTTACATAGAAGGCCTAGTTTCGAGGTGTATAATGGCATGACCCCCCTGAATGGGGCTTAGCTTAGAGGCTCCAAGAAGGCAATGTTGATAATAGAGATTCGTGTAGGGCTAACTATAATGGCATTAGATATAAAAGATAGTTCTAGTTTGATGACCAAACTCTCTCTTATGAATGGGTCTTTCTTTTAGAATCGATAGGGTAAAGGGGTTGAAAAAGTGACACTTTCCTATTTAGTGATAGTTTTTTGTCACATTGCTTTCTTGGTTCAAGAATAGATCAATGCCTATTAAGGTACAAAGTAGGTGACATGCTCTACATTGATCGGGGATGAGGTTATAAAAATTTCACATTACATATCCTCATTAGGTTATTTACAAGAAAAAAGGCCCATTGTCACCACAAAACTACAGGCTCTTTTTGCAACACAGAAAAGTTGTTTGATAGGCATTAGCATGATCACAACGTTATCAAAACCATCTAAATTTGTTCCTATCATGCACATTGAAGCTTGAGAGGGTATTTCTCTTGGCGGTAAATTCATTTGCCATATCTAGCCTTGAATCGAGACAAGGGCTTGCAACTATCATTAAATTGGCCCCTTTACTCTAGTTAAGGTTGAACTGTAAACATCTGACATGCAAAGTCTTTTTTAAACATGATAGATCTTCAAGGTATTGAGAGCTCCCATACGGATGAGGCAAATCAAGATTGGTATGTCCTTGGGAATCAGACTTGGCTGGAATGTGCACACATACTATTGGCATAAACAAGATTGCCATTCAAGTCATCGACAACATCCATAGTTGCCTCTCCCTAGTTTGGGGTTGAGATTAAGGTGGTTACACACCAAATAATGGATGTCCACTAACCCTTGCCCAACCAGAGTGTGGACATGCGATTTTTGAAATTGGTTATGGACATGGGCAGAGAGCCTTTACACACTAAAAATACATGTTTTGCAAAAAAAAAAAGAGGATAATATGTTTATTATTTTTTGATTGGTCGCAAATGTAAAAAATGGACCCTTGTCTTATGTAACAAGAAACGCAGGCCATGCCTTCTCTAGTGTGTAAAGAACTATGGATGCCAAACTCCTAAATAAGTACTCTTATTAGTTAACACTAACAAAGTAGGCATCCACTAGGAAATGTATGCAAAGTGTCCCATGGCATGAGAAGGGAAAGGGAGAGTGAGAGTAATGTTGTTGAGAGTTTGATGAAAAGAGAGCATCAAACTCTACCTTTGTGTTGTAACTTGTTTACTAGGAAAAGGGGGAAGAAAAAAAGCTCGCTCTCTCTCTCTCTCTCTCTCTCTCTCTCTCTCTCTCTGTGCCTGTGCGCGTCTCTGTGGCTTCGTCCGTCCGTCCGTCCGTCTGTCTGTCTGTGTTAAAATTACTCTCTGTTTGTGTGCCGATTCCTCTCCCTCTCCTGCATCGCATTAGGGTTTCCCTCCCCCAATCCACGCCCTGATCCGCAGCCCCAAGCAAATTTGCTTTATTCAGCTTCACCGGGGAGGAATATCATTATCACCATCACCACCACCACCACCAGCATCATCACCGTCATATCCATAGCCCGGAAGAGGAGGAGCTTTTTATGTGCCCGATCTCAATCCAGGCCATGCTGCTAGCGCAACTCCGCGTGCGGCAGATCGAAGGAGAGGGATAGCCTGACAGATATGAGGGGATGCTATCGAGGATTACCGATGTAGTGGCTTCGTGCTGGCGAGCACAGGTGCCGTCCGACAATCAGGATGCTCTTTTAAGCTCCACGGATATTGGCTGCCATGCCTACGGCGAGTTCTCCATGGCCGTGGTGCAGGCCAACCAGCTCATCGAGGACTACAGTCAGGTTGAGTCCTTCTCCTCCGGCACTTTTGTGGGAGTCTACGATGGCCACGGAGGCCCTGAGGCTGCCAAATTCATCAAGGAGAACCTCTTTGCACATCTCAAGAGTAATCTTTCCTTACGTAACTTCAAATTATACCTTCCTGCAGAAATGTCACAGATGCCTTTATGTTTGGTTAGTTGTTCGTTTTGCATCTCAAATCGGTTTGCTTAAAACAGTTCCAGTTGCAGACACTTTTGATCAGTGACTAGGTAATGGATTCTTTGAACATTTGGGAAATACCAGTAAAGAAGTACTGACCGAAGTATGAGGCTTTCAAATTATGGATTTACTGCAATGCGGCTGTAAACAGTACGTTGTAGTTTTATGGGACATTGTAGCTTTCATGTACCTTGTATTTTGGCAGGCTGTCTTTCAATAGGAAAGTAAGTGAGAAGTCTGTGAGCTGAGGCACAGAGACACTGATGTACATTGTTTAAGATTTGTGTGGAGCAGTTCTGAACTTCATTATGATTGTTTGTGCTTGCTCCGTTCCTAGACCTTGTTGACTTTACCAGACTGGTGAAGTCACTAATTTCTGTACAGGATTATTGGAAACAAGGCCTCCTGGGATCTGAATATAACCAGAACATGCCTTTTGGTATTCCCTTGCCAGGCAAACTTTCTGATTTGCTGTTGGCAGCATGCTAGTTCCTGTTCACCATTTTTCTGTATGCCTACCAGATCAAGGGTCAGGTTTTGGTTGGTGCATGTCATGAGTGCAGGCAGCTGTAACAAGTCAGTTGGACAATTATCCCACGGTGCTCAGGCTCAAAGTCTTGTATTGAAATATTGCTGCAGAAATCATTGTAAGAATTACAATTGTATTGTGAGGATGTGTTTTGCAACAAACTACGTTACATTTATAAAGGTTCTTGTTTATATAGGCCAAGTGTAATGTCTACAGTGATACCTATGTGCCCACAAAGTGTGTACATAGACACACATGTACATGAACACACCGTCTATAACCCCAATAGATGCAGGACAAAGCAGGGGGTAATACTACCATTTTGAGCCACTCCAAAGTCATGGCCACTAGAATACCCATACCTTATGTATGAGGGTTGAGCTTTGCTTTGAAGGATATATTTACACATAAAACCAATCGTAAATAGAAAGTTATCTTTGATTCTTCAAAAATGGAGAGTTCTGAAATTGCATTGGATACTTTGGGTCCATGATGGCCTCTTTCTTTGTTCTAATTAAAGAAAGGGAAAGAAAACAATGGTTTTAAGTAGGCATGTAGGGATGGTTTTAGGACATTGCGTCCCTTATTATGTAGAAAGAGAAAGACTTTTGAGGACAAGCGTTATTAAATACATTACAAAGGTAGTCTCTAGGTGACCTTTTCCTTTAAAAAAGCCTAAAGGGAGGGGAAGAAAGAAATGTTGCTTTTCCAAAAAAGAAAAAGGAACATGGCTAACCATCTCTCAAGGGTTTAGGGTTTTGGTAGTGTAAAATTAACCCTCGACATCTCTCAACCCCATCTTTTTTGCAGGTTGTATTCCTAGTGGGGCTTTGCCACACAAATGAGTAGTATAGGGTAGCCTCTTGCTACACCAATACCCTATGTCATTCTTGATCATATTGCTATCCCTCTCATAACTATGCCTTTGTGCCACACCACAAAGGGTAGGGTGCCATATAGTTGTCTTTGAAAGTGGTGCTTTCAATAGGTGGTGGCTGTCACCATCATGTAGTGCATCACTGTCTTCCTTTACCTCAAACTTACGGCCTTGTTTTTATGGCTGATCGCATATGGCTGCTATGTCTAAAAAAGACACCCTTAAAATGGCAACATAGCACGATTATGTGCAATAGGATTTCTAATGAGGTGGTTATGGTTGAAAAAAGCCTAATAATAGTGACTTCACAGCATGACTACTTGTGATAGGGCGTCTAATGAACTGCCTATCTTTGAAAATGATTCATCAAGCATGATTGCATGCTCGATGTAAGAAGCATTTCTCATTTTGGCTTTTTACTTAAAAATATTTTTGATGAACTTATCCTTGCATACTTTGCACCATCTCTTTTCTTTAAAAAAGCAATTTTTTTTCATTGTGTATTTAATTTGATACCTCAACACATTTCAATTGCATTGCATGTTGGTTATTAAAAAAGAAGTTTAAGCATTAAAAATGCAATCTTTTGATTTTTTTTGTTTGGTTTCTAACTGATGAACCCATAGTGCTTTAGATACAGTGTAGCAACTAATGCTACTAATATTTGCACTTTGGTTATTAAAAAATATTTTTTGATTAACCAAAGTTGACTCCAATCTTTGATTGGTTTCTAACTAATGAAACTGTAGTGCTTTAGATATAGTATAGCAACTAATGCCACAAACCTTTGCACTTGAATCTAGGGTATAACTACTCTTCGTTTTAGAGAGAAGCATATACAATGATTGTAGTACAATGACGGGGAATCATAAACTATACAACATAGAACCACCAGAAGAACCATGGATATCCAAGTAGTGAGTGGCTAGCCCACCACCAAGATGCCTCGGAGAGTATTTGACGTCAATGTCGATCATAACAGCACCACCTGAAAATAGAGAAGAATCATAGCAGCTCTCTGTGTTATGTCACCTATGTCACTTAGGACATACAAGAACAATCTGCCAAACATGCCTTTGAACATGTGACCATGGAATCTCCGCCTTTGGCTAGAACCGCCTGTAAAATATACACGGCGCAGCGAACAGAATCTGAGAAAGAGATAGAGAGTACACAACAGATAAGAGGAGAATCAGTAAATTCTTTAACTCCAAACAACTGATACAAAGATGGCTCTGTCCACCCGTGCGCTTCCACTGTGTGAAGCTTAGATGGCGATCTAGACAGAAGATAGGTGAAGAGCTTAAGGCTAGCTGGAACAACAACTCTGACTGGGTGAAAGATGAGTGAGTGATGGCTGTGAAGGGGTTTAGCTTTTATAGCCCGCGAAGGTCGTTAGGTCGGCCTGCTGACCGACCTATCATATGAGCCTCCACTAGTCGGCCAGGGAATATTCCAGGGAATATTCCCTTTACCATCGGGCACAAGTCAGGACTCAACCAATGTCCGGGCTCACATTTGGCTTCTCCTCATAATGGGGGCCTTACAACTTTGAGCACCATGGATCATTGGTAGCACCTAGTGAGGGTGGGGCATTGATCATATCTAACACCTCCCCTCAATGTCCACCCATAGGTGAACTATCTCCTCGGCCCAATGCCGAGTCTCTGAAGATGAACTTGAAGCAGATCCTTCGTAAGTGCTTTGGTGAAGATATCTGCTCCATTCTCCTCTGTTGGACAGTAGACCAATTCCACTATCCCATCCTCCATCAAATCACGCACATAGTGATACTGGATCTCTATATGTTTGGTGCGTGCATGAAACATTGGATTTTTGGCAATGGTGATGCAACTCTGATTGTCACATCTCAGCACAGTTGGTTCTTCATCCTGCACTCCCATATGCCATAGAATCCTTCTCAACCATACGGCCTCACATGCAGCAAAACAAGCTGCCTTGTACTCTGCTTCGGTAGAAGACAATGCCACTGTCGGCTGCTTCTTACTAATCCAAGAGAAAATTCCTGAACCTAAAGAGAAACAATAACCAGAAACTGACTTTCTGGAATCAATGTCTCCTGCCCAATCTGAGTCACAGTTTCCCACAAGAGAAGTTCCGAAACTGTATGTGATACCATAGTCAAGAGTTTTCTTCAAGTATCTGAGCACCTGCATCCCAGCTTTCCAATGACTCTCATGAGGTTTGTTTGAGAACCTGCTCAAAACACCAACAGCAAAACTGATATCTGGTCTGGTGTTACACAAGTAGATCAGACTGCCGACCAACCTCCTATACCTCCCAATGTCTGCTAGTGCTGATGTATCCTCGACGGATAACTTTGCATTCACTTCCATAGGTGTAGCTATCTCCTTGCACTCGGTCATGCCAAATGCCTTCAAGATCTCCCATGCATACTTCTTCTGAGAGATGAAGATATTTCCTGGCTCTTGCCAGACTTCAATCCCCAAACAATAGTGCAGCAAGCCCAAGTCTGTCATTTCAAACTCAGAACTCAAAGCCTTTCGAGTTTGGTTGATCATATCTTCATAGTCACCTGTAATAAGAAGGTCGTCCATATATAGGACAATCACTACAGACTTTTTACCATCCCTGTAAACATACAAGTTAGCATCTGAGGCACATCTTTTGAAGTTTAGGTTTAAAAAGAACCTATCTATCCGCTGGTACCATGCTCTGGGGGCTTGTTTCAGCCCATACAATGCCTTCTTCAGTTTACACACTCTGTTCTCAGAATGGGGGGCCTCAAACCCTGGTGGCTGAGCCACGTACACCTCCTCCTTGAGATCACCATTTAAGAACGTTGACTTAACATCCATTTGGTACACTGGCCACTTCTCATGGGCAGCCACTGCAAGTACCGTGCGAATAGTGGTCATTCTGGCAGTTGGGGCAAATGACTCTTGAAAATCAAACCCTTCAACTTGTGAAAATCCTTGGGCAACCAGTCTAGCTTTGTACTTTTCTAAGGTACCATCAGCCTTGTACTTTACCTTCCAGATCCACTTGGTGCCAATAACCTTCCGCTTTGTTGGTCGATCCACTAGCTCCCAAGTGTCATTCTTCATTATGCTGTCATACTCTGCTTGCATAACAGTCTTCCATGATGAATCTGCAAGTGCTTCTTCTAAGTCAGTTGGCTCCTTTACTTCTCTCATAATCTCAACCATTAAGGCCATATTGACTATGTGAGCAGAAGCCCTCCTTTGCTCCTCTATTCTCTGAGACCTCCTTGGTCCGTCTGCCTTCTCCTCAACAGATGCAGGCATAGGATTATTGTGGTCATAGAGCTGCTTCACTCAGTGCGGCAATGGCTTTTCCGGTGGGGTGATGTCAGGTTGGTGAACTTTTTCCTTATCATCTGAAGATGATGCTTCCTCCTCCTTAAGGATAGGGATAGCTCTCGGGATAGGTTCATAGTGGACTACTTCTTCGCTTGATGATAAAGTGGAAGAACTTGCCTTCTCCTCCTCCACTGTATGCGGCTCCTCCTTGAACACCACATCACGGCTCGCGATGATCTTCTTTGCCTCTTGGTCATATAATTTGTAAGCCTTCTGCTCATCACTATAACCCAAGAAGATACATTTTCTGCTTTTTGGTTGTAACTTGTTTCTCTTCTCATCTGGAACATGTGCATAACATTCACATCCAAAAATTCTGAAATGTGAGACAGATGGTTTCTTACCAGTGTAAGCCTCATGAGGTGTTTTTCCCTTGAGAGCCTTTTGTATAGCTCCGATTTAGAATGTAGACTGCAGTATTAACAGCTTCAGCCCGAAAATGGTTAGGCAATCCCTTGCCCTTTAGCATGCATCTTGCCATCTCCACAATGGTGCGATTCTTGCATTCCACAACACCGTTCTGCTGAGGTGTGTGAGGCGTCGTCAATTGACGCTTGATCCCTTTGCTCTTGCAAAAGCCTTCAAACTCCTTTGAGTTGAACTCACCACCACTATCTGTTCTAAATTTCTTCACACTTTTCCTTGTTTCATTCTCAACAAGTATTAGCCATTCTTTAAACTTACCAAAAGCTTGAGCCTTATCACGAAGGAAGTACACCCACATCTTCCTACTGTAGTCGTCGACAATCAACATAAAATAAGAAGATCCCCCCAAGGCCTGTGTAGGCATCTTACCACACAAGTCAGCATGCACCAACTCTAGAGGAGCCTGTGCTCTATTCTTGCTTTCTTGTGGAAATGGTTTTCTTTGTTGCTTGCCCATCATACAAGCTTCACATGGTTCCTTCAATTCAGTTATTGTAGGTAGGTGAGCAACCATACCTTGCTTTTGCATCTCCTTCAATACTGCAAATCCGATGTGTCCAAACCTTTCATGCCAAAGCTTACTTGTGCCCACTCCAGCGGTGGCTGTAAGAGCACTTAGCTCATACAGGTTGTTCCTTCTTTCTCCTTTGCCAACAATTGTGCCAGCACTATCAATAATTTCTGCACCTGTCTTCTTGAACCTCACTTCATGACCAAGATCAGTTATGGCAGCAACTGATAAGAGATTTCTCCTGATTTCGGGAACATACAACACATTTGAAAGCTTTTTGACTTCACCATTTGCAGCAACAAAAGAAATAGTACCTGTGCCCGCAGCAGGGCATTTAGCATCATTTCCAACCGTCACAGTGATGGATTCTTGTAGAGGCTGCATAGAACTGTATAGACCTTTTTTGTTGGTCATGTGACGGGAGGCCCCACTATCAAACACCCAAGAGTCAGTGGTAGATTCTTCTTGCGCCGAAGAGCACACTTTCTCAATGGTCGCCATGAATAATTCCAACTCTGCTTCAGCCGTATTGGCTGTCTCTTTCCCTTTACTTTTAAGGGTACCATTCTTTTCATCTGCCTTCTTGACACGGCAATTTGCAATTATATGTCCTTTCTTCTTACAGTAGAAGCACTCTCCTTGAAACTTCTTCTTGCCGCCCTTCTTGTTTTTGTCACCATCATTTTTGGTGGAGGAAACACCTTTGCCTTTTGCACTGGCAGAGAATGCAACATCTCCATTGTTGCTTCCTTCTCGGGCTTTCAGCCTCAACTCCTCCTCCATTAATAATGCACAAAACTCCTCAAAAGTCAAAGCTTGAGGTCTCACCTGAGTATTAAGGGCAGTTACTAGTCCATCAAACTTTTGTGGACAAATCTGAAGACACCTCCGAGCTAGCTCTTCGCTAGTCTTTTGTATCCCAGCGCTAGCCATCTGGTCGCGCAGATTCTTAATCCGAGTGATGAATGCTTCAACCGTCTCTCCTTCAGCAAACTTCTCCGTTGCTAGTTGATTCTCCAAGTTTTGAATCCTTGTTTGGTTTCGCGTTTCGTACTGACTCCTTAGTACATTCCAAGTCTCTGATGCTTTGGTTCTATGTTGAATCAGAGTTAAAACACTGTCAGAACAGCTTGTAACTAAGGCACATAATGCATCTACATTCCTTCGTTTCCAAGCTCGTAGAAGATCTGCATTCGGAGGAATCATCACACTAGGATTTGATGGGTCGGGGGTAGGTTGTGGTTTTGCGTCAGTCCCCAGCACAGTCTCCAGAAGCTCATAAGAATCAAGGATAGTTGTAATTTTGAACTTCCACAAGGTGTAGTTTGTACCATCTAACTTGCCTTCGCTGAAGGTTGGTGGACGAATCCTCAGTGTTTGAATAGCCGGTACAGCAGCACCACCTCCTGCACCGCTTCCTGATGCGCCAGAACCGCTTCCAAAAGTCGACATCGTTTCTCTTTGCTGTTGAAGCCTTTGTCTTTTGCACGCTCTCCGATCTCTAGAGCCCCTGGGCTCTGATACCATGTAAAATATACACGGCGCAGCGAACAGAATCTGAGAAAGAGATAGAGAGTACACAACAGATAAGAGGAGAATCAGTAAATTCTTTAACTCCAAACAACTGATACAAAGATGGCTCTGTCCACCCGTGCGCTTCCACTGTGTAAAGCTTAGATGGCGATCTAGACAGAAGATAGGTGAAGAGCTTAAGGCTAGCTGGAACAACAACTCTGACTGGGTGAAAGATGAGTGAGTGATGGCTGTGAAGGGGTTTAGCTTTTATAGCCCGCGAAGGTCGTTAGGTCGGCCTGCTGACCGACCTACCATATGAGCCTCCACTAGTCGGCCAGGGAATATTCCAGGGAATATTCCCTTTACCATCGTGCCTCGAGTTGCTACCAGCTTAACCACTCCGTCTAACCCAAAGATTAGACCCACAACAGTCACCTTTTTGCCATCCGGTCACATAGACCTCATTTGATATACAAGTCAGGACTCAACCAATGTCCGGGCTCACATTTGGCTTTTCCTCATAATGGGGGCCTTACAACTTTGAGCACCATGGATCATTGGTAGCACCTAATGAGGGTGGGGCATTGATCATATCTAACACCGCCACAGTGTCCCTCATGTGGGCTCCAGACGAAAGCCTCCCGCTCTCTGTCAAGTAACCAGCCCATCATGAAGCTGGATGTCAATCCTAGCTCCAGGATTTGTACCTGCCAGACTTGGGTCGATGCGTTAGGGAAGTTCCTCTCTGGATCCTGTGCATCTATATAGACATATAGATGAGGCACGACTGCCCCATCTCACCATCCTCTCACACTCCCGCTCTTGCACTGGAGAGTCGTGAGGGATGTCCTCATCACCACCACTAGAAAGCAGCTGAGGAAGGGGCCACTAAGCCCTTCCCGCGAGTCGAAGAAGAGGATCCCTTCCACGCCTTGGACTTCGCCTTGGCTGGGGGATCGGAATCTGAGGTAGAGGATGACTCGTCGGAGGAGTCCGCATCCCGCTTTGTCTTCAGCTCCTTGTTCTTCTTGGTAGCCGCTAACTCTTTGCAGTCCTTCCTTAAACGACCTTTCTTGCCATAGTGGTAATACTGAGCCTTCGACTTCTTCATCTTTGAACCCCTCTCTGAAGCTGCAAGAGCCTCACCTGAACCCCCATAATGTGATGGAAGCCTCCCTTGTAGTCGCAAAGCAGGCTCATGCTCAAGTAGCATGGAGGACATGTGAAGAAAACTGAAAGGAGTCGTAGATGTTTGCGCTCGTAAAGCATTCGCCACTCCATCAAACTCCTAAGGAAGCTTGTAGAGTACCGTACCAACAAGATGTGCCTTTGATAGGGCAGATTGCATAGTGTGAAGGTGGTCCTGGAGTTGGATAACACGAAGTAGGAAGGATTGAATCGTATCTTTGGATTTAAACTTCAGTTGCTGGAGCTGGCCATAGAGAGTAACGGCCCTCATGGTTGAAGGAGCCTTGTACATCAATTGTAACTTCGACCATACATCTGAAGCTGTCGTACAGGAGGTGACCACCGTTAGGACTTCTTTCGAAATACACCGAAGTAATACTGAATAAGCACGGGCATAATCCGAATCCCATGTAAGAACAGCCTCCTCATGGTTGTCTTCATCAAAACTAGATGGAACAGGAGAAGGTTGCTGAGGGCGTGCCATAGCTCCGTTAACCATGTACCATAACCGCTTCTGAATAAACCAAGCCTTCATCACTGCACTCCACATGTAATAATCAGGTCCATGGAGCTTGTCATCAGTGGATGTGCATGGACGAGCCATCTGGAGAGGATTCAGAAAAGAAGTAGAGAAAAGAAGGGATTGGGAGAGGGAACACAGCCAAACCACGAGCACAGACTGCAAAAAGCAAGAGTTCACATGCAGTATAACCCAAAGGCTGATCAAAATAAGCCAAAATCTGCTGTATAAAGTCAAGAAATTAGTCAAAAACTGTCAAAAACAGTAAAAACGGCCTGATGATGTAAGCGCCCAGCCAGGAGGAAATGCAGAAACACCAAAACGTAGGCTGAAATGGATGTGCAAGTTGTACGGATGCTGACGTCAGCAAAAACGCAGGCAAAATTGGTCGCCTGATTGGAGCAGCAGCTGCCTAACCAGCAAGAGGGAAAATAGTCCTGAAATCAGCAAGAAAACATAGTAGAAACACAAATCCTGAAATCTGATACCATGCCAGAAGTGGTGCAGCAATGGAAGCATAAACAACATGCTGAAATAAAGTGCTGAAACACAAGACAAGAAAACATAAACACAAATACAGATGAGAACTTAGATGTATGCCCGGGAAACGGAATCCATATCGAACACGAGGCAGCAGCATACAACAGTGAGTCATTGGCTGTGTGGGCACCCTGGCACTGGCTCCTCTCTCCTCAGAAGAATCCACAAATGATGGCTGAAGTACATAAGAGGAGGAGGAGCCCCAACAATATATAGGCATAAAATGGGGGGAGCATTAAATGCTCCCTAGCCCTAAAAAGGGCACCAGAAAATGCTAGAAAAAATACTATAAAAAGGCCACAGCCTCTGCAGCACAGACTCACCCTAAGCTGACTAATCTGGTAACAAGGAGATGGCTCCTGTGCCTTTCAAGAATGTGAAGACACAACCACTACACACTAAAAATGAATTGATGTGTGACCTCGTGCAACTAGTTTGTAAATAGGCGAAAAGAAAAACAACGTTGGCTAGTAAAGACTAGCCAATTGCAGCCAAAATAGTCCACCTACAATAATAAAAGAGTATAATTGTAGTGAAAATACTACTTGTATACCACATGGCATGAGCAAGATTCTTGTAGCACCTGCTTCACTCTCCGAATTGCTACAGAACTGTTGCGAACAGTCGATGATTGGATGAATTTGTTTGACTTGATCTAGAAATGCATAAATTTTCCCTAGAGTGATTGCTCTCTGCTTGTGCCCGTGTGAAGAAATTGCTAGGGTTTGCACTAAGGAAACATAGAGTGTACGACCATGATAGAAACACAAAGACATAGACAGTGATGTGCAAGACTCAAACCCTAAATGCGAAATGCAAGACTTAAAACTTAAAACGCAAAAACACAAATGCAAATAAAGAGAGAAGGAAGTGAATGAAGCAATGCAGTAAATGAATTTAAGAGTGCATAGAATGTTCAAGGGTAGAGCGCTAAGTGTCGAAGTGTGACGTCCACTGAAGACGGATTCTGAGTGTTGTAACCACGAGTCGGAGTGTATCGGAGGGTGGAGAAGACCAAAATACAGATCATTGGAAGCAATAGGATACTTCTTGACAGTAGTGGAGATACATAAGGATGTCGATGATGGCTGAAACTGCCAAACGCAATGAAAGAGGTGTCGATTGGGACTGGCAATGGCTGTTTGAGGCCAAATGCAGCAGTGAAAGAAGCGCCGTGCAATAGGTAGCAGCTGGAAGGGTAGTCGCTAGGGGTTGGAGTAGCAAACAGTGGTGGCAGTAGCCATATAAGCTGGATAGTCACGTGGAGGAAGGCTGATGGCGAAGATCTTTATGGGAATGCGAAAACTTGCATGCAAGGGATGAAGATTGAATGGGGGCAGCTTGTCTATTTATATATGTGGATGGACCCTCCCAAGTTAGGGTTTCACACAAACTCTCTTGAATTGTGTACCAATTTTGTGATTTTCCTTAAATAAGCATGTTTTGGGGCTGTTTAAGAGGCTAATCAGCATGGAATGCATTTCTTAGCGTGACACCTCCTCTCAGGCCCAAAACATGGGTATAAAGGAAGGCCAACCCAGGTTTACCTAAGGTGTCCCACCCTAAAGCAACCAAGGCTTCGAACAAAGGGTGCATGACGGCTGCCCAATAGTCTACTAAGACTACAGAGGCAATGGATGCCTTACCAAGGGAGTCGAAGTAGTCACCCCAAGGAGGATAGGGCATTGGACAAAGGGTGCTCGTTAGTTGCCCTGTGGCTTGCCAAGTTCTACAAAGGTGGATGGAACCACAATGAATTGTGTGGTTTCAAAAAAAAGAAAAAACATAAATATAAAAAGGTGTTTTGAGAGATGGGTGCTCGTTAGTTGCCTAGTGGCCTACCAAGTCCTGTAAAGGTAGATGGAACCACAATGTATTTTATGGTTTCAAAAAAAAGAAAAAACATAAATGTAAAGGTGTTTGGAGAGATGGTTGGTGGTCGATTGTGATATGGGAGAATGAGAAGGGATGGCTAGGTTCAACCCATCACAAAACAGATAAGCTATCCATCCACTCAAGGGTGTCGATGACAAAGATGATGAAGGAATGGTGATGTGGTGTAAGAACCTTCGGTGGAGATAGCTGATGATTGCCTAGGGGTGCTTTGCACAATGAGATGCAAAGGATGCTACATGCTGAGAATGTGCATGTAGCAAGTGCCACTTAGATAGTATCCCTCGTGAGAAAATTATTCACTTGCCCAAGTACTTTTTACAAAGATGATGAAATCATGCAATGTAAATGCGTAATCCCCAAGCAGATCAAGGCCAATCCCCGAGCCCTCAAATTGCTATCACCTATGTGTTGCAGTCATCCGAGCTAATGGTAGCTATCTCCTATGATTGGCTAAGGCAAGAATGGACCTAATGGTAGTGGTCCGAGTTGTAGGTGCAAAGGTGCAACTGAATACGATGTTGTTTGGCTGATACACAACTCAACCTGTTGTCACCTATTGTTGTAAAGAGGTATTAGATATGCTTGATTCCATCTCACTATCTAAAGACGTTATTGCTGTAATGCTCAGTTGAATACAATCTCAGCATTAGAGCAAAGCTTTTGGATTCCAATCATGTGCTTCGGGCCCACCAATTCAAGGGCATTGATGGTGTCTTGGCAACGGAACCTTGAAACAAGCCTTTCTCCTTAGATAGGGTGGTAAACAGCTTGGTTAAGCACTAATTACAGCAAGCATAAAATTCACATAAATTGAAAATGCACACTTCACCACTTTAATCTTGGACATTGGATACCTTATTGGTCCCCCTTGCGGTATTTCTTTATCCTATATTGCAAATGGAAGGAGTACAACTGAGATCCTCTGATCTCCTTTACTAATCCAAGTATTTCTTGCTGTCAAAATTGACCAACAAGCTTCCAAACCGATTTGCCCCTTGGTTTGCGTGGGGACTAGTCTTTAGCTTGCTCCTTGAAAGATGACTTGAGCCCCAAATTTGATATTGGTTGGTTGGCCTCTCGAATCTCCCTAAAATTCCTCAATTTTAGTTGTTGGAATTCACGTCCTAGGCCCTCAATTTTGAGCATGCATCTCGAGGCGGCTCTTAAAACCCTAATTTTTGTTGTAAATTAGGGTTTACAGTGGAGATTGACAGAAATCTCTTCCTCTGATGGCTCAAACTGCTGGAGAATATTGACATAACTTGAGAGATGGTTGGGGGATGAGAGAAAACATTATATAGAGAGAAATTTCAGAGTTTCATTGCACGAAACGCTGAAGAATTGTTGCTGCCCTGCTCAAACAGCCATGGAAGCTGTCACCTACAGCTTAGGACCTCGAGAAAGACTACCGCCCCATCTTGCTGCCATATGTTGTAGGACTAATCCCTAGTGGCTGTAAATCACATCAACAATCTCTCCTTGCTCTCTAACAGCCTCCTCTCTCACAATGGTTGGAATAGACTTCCACCAGCCCCTAAAAACGTTTTTCCCACGCGCATGGGCAAGTTTTGCCTAGTGGCAATCTTCTAATCCCATTTTCCAGCATTGTCCAGCTTATTAAATTAGTTTTAGATGATTAATTCTGAAAATTAATTTGATAATTATTCTAGTGCTCAAAAAATTATTTCCACCAGCCAATAATTCATTCACAGGAGGGCAATAGTAGATTCCAGTCCATTTTGGTGACAGACCTCTAAAATTTCTCTCCAACTTTCTCTCTCACGTATAATAATTCCCTCAGCAATTCTCAGCCACTTACAAGGGAATTCTGTCATACAAGGTGGATAGCAAGAGGATTGGCTGCTATAAACCCTAATTTACAGTAGAAATTAGAGTTTGCTAGCTACCTTGGGTCTTGCGCTAGGAATTGAAGGCTTAGTTCTTGAAATCAACAGCTGGAATTCAAGGAATTGCGAGAGATTTCAAGAGGCAGCCATCCCAATTGGATTGGGCGTTCGTTTTGACTAGTCTAGAGTCAAAAGCCCTTGTTAGATTAAGGGGCAAATCAGTTTGAAGGCTTACTAGTCATTTTTGACAACAAGAGACATTGGAAAGTGAAGGAGATTGTAGCCAAATCTTAGTATACTTCATCCAATTTTAATAGAAGCTAAAGAAATACCCCAAGGGGTGCTGGTTATGGGGCCAACCGGGAATGTATTGTCCAAGATTAATTGATAACGTTTTTATTATCAGTATTTATGAGTTTTATGCTTGTTGTACTTGGTGATTAATCAAGTCATTACCCACCCTCTTGGAGTAAGAAGTTTGGTTTCACCATTTCCATTGGCTTGTTCGGCCTACCTATTTCTTCAGGTTTTTGTCTAGAGAGGGGCCTATACTACTTGCCTGGACCTTTCTATGATGGATGACATTGACATTCATGACTTTTGGTCTTCCAATAGATCTTCTGCCACCCTCAGATCTATTGCAAACCCTTGGGGATTTCCTTGGAGGTTGTTCACTGTTCTTGAGCTTCCTTTTCTGTGAGCTGTTCCCCTCTGGTGTTCCATTCTTTCTGCTCCTTTGGCTAGGAGCTAAGAGGGGGCGGGTGTTAGCAGACATGTTATTACCTGTCTTTTTTTGTGTCCATCTCTTGGTTGTGAGCCTCAGCGAGAGTTTGGTGAGGATGATTTGAGCTCTTGCATTGAATTTATCCATTGTCCTTTGCTAGTACAACAGTCTTCACCCTAGGCACACTAGATGGAGACATTAATGATTAGGGTTCCCAGATCTGTCCTCTGCCTTCACAAATCTGCCCAGGGCATTAATTGGCCTGCCCACTTTGTTGAGGAGACCACATGGCACTTCAGCAGCAGTTTACGTGATGCATGAGTTTGTGTCCACTTTTCCAGGCTAGGTGGACCCGGGCGGGTCATTTTTGGGCAGCTAAACAGCTGGTTGAACATTTTGAGTATGGTCATCATCTTTTTCTCCTTGCCGGCGCTATATGCAGGGCAGGTCAGCAGGTTTCCAGTTAGTCGGCCAGTTTCGGATCTTTTCCCTATTTATAGGGATCTCCACTTTTGCTGATTTGTCACGATTTTCAGCCTCCTTTTCACCCTGCCGCTGTCATGAGCATCCTGCTGTCTCAGTCTTCTCTCCCCCCTGTCCTGCATCTCATGCCTCTGCTCTGAGAATAACAAGTCATGTAGGGGCCCAGTTTGTTATCTTCAGCATTGCGCGAAGTCCTGATTTCTTCATCATGATTCAGGTTTTGCGTTTTTTTCTGCATTCTCAATTTGAACTACTTAAGTATTTCCCCGAAAATGAGGAGATTAGCTTCATCCTTGTTCTTCAAGAAAGAATGCCACTGGGTCATGATTTTATGAAGCTCTAAATGGTGTGTGAGGGTTGGATACCCTCTTGGTTTAGGTGATAGCCAAGATATTGAGCTAGGATTCATCATTAGTACAAGCACAAGAGAGTACTTCCTCATGAGGTACACTCATGTACGAGTAGTTTCTTGAGCACCCTTCTAGCTCAAATGCTCATGAGCTTCTTGAAACTCCTCTTTCTCTATGGATGGAAGTTCTATGTTGACAATACATACATCTAATCTTGCTCCTCCGTAGGGCATGGTATGTGTTGATTCAAAGGTTATGGTGTAAGAGAACACTTTGTGTCTCCACCTAACATACTAGAGATCGTGTCCAAGTCACTCGTGTAGTTATTTTCACACTGTTGCTTCTGCATGTGTATTCTTTTTTTTGGGGGGGAGGGTGTCAAGATTGTGGGAGAGAGAAGGAAGGAGTCTCACTTGTAGCTTTCTTGCTTGCACAATGGGGGAATACACATAGAGATGGAGGCTGAAAACAGTTTTCCTCTTCTTAGTTGTGTAAGCCAAAAAGAACTCTCATACAAAGAAATAGAAGAACCCTATATATGGGTCTCAAACCAAACTCAACTAACTAAGGTGGCATACTAACTGAGCCACGAACTAGAGTAGATAAGGATAGCTATCATCTAGCTATTATTTATGGGCGGTGTACCAACCGCATCTACAACTGACAAGTCGGTGACATAAATGCACAACGGTCACCCTGGCATATCACGAGTGGAGCTCGATATCTCAACAGAGGGGTGGGGTGTGTGACGGATCAAGTGCTTATGTGAACACAACTCCGCCATCCCTTGGCTGTCCCCTTTTCTGTCCTTGACAAGGGGATGCATTGCCTGGCTGCCCCCTAGGAGGAGGATTCTGTTAAGGGTGCGGTTCCAGTGTCCTGGGGGCCCATTCTGTGTGTCCTCTGACATGTGCTGTAGGGAGTGGGTTGTGAAGTGTGGGTGAACTGGAGCTTCTAATGAATGAAGTGCACAACTAATGGACGGCCTGGATGCAGTAGCTTTGCATTAAAGGGGGGGGGGGGGTATGGCTCATTCAAATCGTTTGGGAACTCGGTTGTAGGTAGACTTGTTGTTTCTTTAAAACCAGTAACATCATAATGATAAAACTGCAGTTTGTAGCTGCTGTTGTCTCACTGATCCTTTGTTGCTATAAGATGTTTAAGTACGATATATTGGAACTAACAATTTTTTTTTTCTCCTTTTGTCAGGGTTCATGTCTGAGAAGGGGGGTATGTCCACCGAAGTTCTTCAGCTGGCATTCAATGCTACAGAGCAGGGTTTTGAGTCTTTAGTTGTGCAAGCATGGCCTGTAAAGCCACAAATTGCTGCGGTAGGATCCTGCTGTTTGGTTGGAGTTCTATGGGGTGGAAAACTCTACATTGCTAACCTTGGGGATTCAAGGGCTGTCTTGGGGAGGGTTTGCAAAAATTCTGGATCAATTACATCCGTGCAATTGACAACTGAACATAATGTGGGGATTGAAGCAGTTCGGCAAGAGCTAAAATCTCGTCATCCAGATGATTCACATATTGTGTTATTAAAGCATGGTGTTTGGCGTGTGAAGGGCATAATTCAGGTCAGTTTTTTTCCCACTTGTTTAACAGGTCTTGATCAGGGATTGATTTAATGTGTTTGGGGAGATTTTACTGGTGTGCAAGCTTGTGGCATAGTCAATGGCTACCAAATGGTTTGTGGAAAAGACGAGTTAAGATGTTCATAATTACTTGTCAATTGGTTTCTTAAAATGATAAGTGAATATATCATGAAGTCATGCAAAACAATCCTCTTAATTGTTTGCCTTCTTGAAGGTTCTTGTTACGAACAGTTCCAGGGGAAATTAGAATTTTACCATCTGTTTTCAAACCTCTAAGCACAATGGCGCAAAGAAGCTAAAATTCAGCATTTGCCTTAGGGGTTTGTGGAAAACTGCTAGATGTTTGGGTGAGTCTAAACTTCTATATATTTACTGGATTGCAAGTTAACCAACCACATGACCCTTCAGCTGGTTTGTGGAAGCTGTCTGGTAAGGCCGATATCAGCTTGTACCCTGCAGGCGAGAGAGGTTACTTTGACTGTAGGTCTTCTAATTCTTGAGGATTTTAACTCTTTTAAGGCCTGCCCATTGATTTGCTGGATCATCTTTTGACTGCTTAATCAAAATTTTCATCGTAGTTGTGCTTATAGAAGTGTTTGGCCCATGCTTCACACTTACCCTTGGGTTCATGCTTTTGGGTCTAATCAGCCTGTTTAACATTTCTAACCAAACATCTTCCCCCCCCCCCCGCGGCCGCTGCCAAAACCTTTATTTCCCCCCCTTCCCTCCCTCTTTCAACCACCAAGAAAAAAAAAAGAGGCTGCAGAGCTCCTGGGCTAAGGCAAAGCTACTGGATGGTGGGGTGTGAGGGGCAAGTGGTGCTCTGAGAGGATGTGCCAGGTGGTGTGAAGCCTGTCCCTAATTGGAGCTGAAGGCCAGCAAGTGATAGTATGCATAGTGATAGGCAGTCTCCCCCATCTCCCAATGTGGCAAGGCTGTTGGCAGTGAGTATCTGGTTCACCACTTGAATCAGATGCAGGGATGGCAGGAGAGCTGGTAGTATCTAGTATGGCACTGGAAGCCTGGTGATATTTAGTGTCAGAGCAAAGGCTGTGGCGTCACCAAGTCTTGCTGGGCTTTTTGCCAACCTGTCATGAGGTGCATAACTGTGTTGGAGCT
Source organism: Lygodium microphyllum (assembly GCF_053477565.2). Taxonomy (NCBI): domain Eukaryota; kingdom Viridiplantae; phylum Streptophyta; class Polypodiopsida; order Schizaeales; family Lygodiaceae; genus Lygodium; species Lygodium microphyllum. The sequence continues at coordinate 67,560,282 of NC_141149.1, read as the reverse complement.
GACACTAGATGATCTTCCGAATGTGATTTTTTAGGTGAATGGCGGGTGAGTGCTGTTGGGATGACTGTCATACATCATCCATGGCAAGAGTACTAGGCAGCGGATTTGTTTATTGGCAGCCAGCCTTATTCTTTTGAGGTCTTAATTTCCAAGGTTCTGACATGAAAGTGTGGCATGGTGGTAAGGGCAGTGGATGTTATTTGCAGCAGCAAAAACTGGAATTCGGCAAGAAGGTCAAGGAATCTCCCTGGTGATGTGGGAGATCCAATTTGCCATTTTCCTGCTAGGTTTGACTTACTCAACTCTGACTATGCCATGTAGGTTAGACCGCTCCTGGACCCCACCAGCAGCCTATAACAGAGCTTCTCCTCACAGGGTGACCATTGCAAGCTCTCCTGCAATTGTTTTACTGATCTTGATAGCATACTTTTGCCTTGTGCAATCCATGTCAGCCCCATCCCTTGGACACTTAGGCCTACCCTACCCAAGCTCTTGGATGTGTGCTGCACATTCATGGTATCATTTAAGCTTCTTCTCTTTCTTCCTCGCGAGTTTTGATTGTTAACGCGTTCTAGATCAGGTAACTGTTACATTCAACATCAGAGAGTGGAAGACTTTGGAGCCCCAAAGTTTCTTTTCACTTCATCTTTTGCATTTAACATGGAAACCATGATGGCTCCAAATTGTAGAGTAACCCGCATTGGCACGTTATGTTGTGAACCCACGAGTTTACCAGAGGGCTTGGACTAAATGATCACAATAACAAAGTTAGAGCACAGTAAAGTGGGACTAGACAACATCCTATGGACCTTGGTGACATGTGACTGGCTAGCAATACAGTGTTACATCTCATTTTTGGACTACTAACACGAAACATGCAGATCCATCCTTAAGTACGGTGAGCTGTAGAGATGTAATTAAGCAGTGGACTCCTCTAGCAGAGACGTGTCTGGTTACAGTGGGGAACTGCAAGGCAATTATGGGAGGATAAGTGACAAGGTGAGGAGCGTTTTGTTGCATCTAGGAGCCAAGTAAGACCATTATTTTGGCTGTGTCCTCTCCCGTGTGGGTATGAGGGAGTTATCTATTAGAGTGGCTAGCTTTGGGACACCTGTCTATTGATAGCCCCATCATGGTAGCCCTTTGGCCTTTTGAATGAGCATTTTGAGGAATATTGGTTTGTGACTCATTGTAGTTGTCAAAAATCCCAATCAGGCTTGAGATCTGCAAGCAATTCTTAAAGATGACATATGCATGCATAGACTAAACAGAAAATGGAAATTTGGATGATGACCCTTGGATGTGTTAAATTGAAGCATGCACACTTCTATTTCATCTGATATCTCGTATAATGTTTCATATCCGGGATTCTAGAATGGTTGCTTTGATATGCAGGTTTCCAGATCCATCGGTGATGTTTATCTGAAAAAGCAAGAGTTCAATAGAGAACCTCTCATTCCTCGTTTCCGCTTATCTGAGCCTCTTGTAAGACCTGTTCTTACAGCTGAACCGGAGATTCCACCAGTGCACGAGCTTCAACCTCATGACAAATTTCTAATTTTTGCCTCTGATGGCCTGTGGGAGCATCTAAGCAATACTGAAGCTGTTGAAATTGTGCACAGCCATCCTCACCGGGTAACTTAACTACCACTTGCCTGTCAAGAAAAAGAAAAACAGAAATTAAGAAACTGAGTTGTTTCAGATTGTGGGCTTAAAACCTCTATGCTCTCGTATCCCACGTCCTTACAGCGTGTACATATGCTAAAATGCAAAAAGTAGCTTCTTGGGTATTCTGTACTAGTGAAATTTGTATGTGCTTTTAAGAGTACACATTCTTGATATTGTGCAGGGAATAGCACGGAGGTTGATTAAAGCTGCAATGCAGGAGGCAGCCAAGAAGCGAGAAGTGCGATATACTGATCTAAAAAAGATTGAAAGAGGGGTAAGACGCCACTTTCATGATGACATCACAGTCATCGTCGTCTTTCTGGATCATGAGCTCATGGGCAAAGGTTCGACTAATGGTGTAGGAGCAGCTGAGAAAGTGGACACTCGTTCCATTTTGACTAGGCAACAAGGTCTAGAGATGAGGGGTACAAATGGTATTTAGTTCTTCTTACAGCTCTCAACATTTGTAATAGGCTCTACAGCAGCAAGTCTGGCCTTTGTAGGTACCAGAGTGATGTGGAAAGTTGGGATACACTTCCTTGCCAGTTATAACTTGTATCGGTGCATGCAGGGCCGATCATGAGGAAAGGTTGGACCAGAGCAAAGGGTCAAATCAATGGAGTTACTTTTTAGGCTTAGTTAATGGGCATGTATAGGGCCTTCTTGAGACATTTTTGAGCATGTCTGCCATGTGATCCAGGTGAGCAACAATTATGTGCTGACAGACGTAGATGTGCTTTCACTTGCAGCCTTTTAAAAGTCGTCTCTGTTTTGTGCATGAGAGGGGATACATACATCTACTCAATAATATTTGTCTATCATCAAAGTGTACTCCAAATGTAAGAAAGCATGAGATTAATTGATAAACACTGGTTCAAACACTGAAGAGTGTCTTGCTGTGGCACTACAAATCATGTTGTGCTGGAACTTACACTCTCTTCGTAGGTGGTATTGCTCGAGGTGTCACAGGTGTCACTGGACTTGGTTTTCAATGGAGTTTGTTTGCATGGTGATGCTTTTTGCTCTATGACACCTAAGTCGTAGAATTTTGTGTTTTTAAGGGTTTGTGAGGTGCTTTCAGTGTTCATACTTCTGATTCAACTTCTTTTCTAGGCTGTGGTGTTAGCTAAGAATGATGGCACATTCCGTAAGATCCTGATGCATGTTTCAGCTGATTCCGTGAGGAAAGAGGGGGCTAAATCACAATTATGTGTTTCATAAGCGTCACATGTTCAGCAATTGCTGATTTAGGTGGGAGCAACGAGTTGCTGTAGAAGATTTGATACTGGTAGTGCTGGGATTTATTAGGACAATTTATGTCAAGAGATTTAACAGTCCTGCAAGGATCTACGGTTCATATACCTGACCATTATTTAACAATCTTTACTATAATTAAGAGGTTAATGTTAAAAGTCACAATGTGATGCGATGTACACCAAAAGCCAAAAAAAAGAATCCTTTTGCTGCTTCTACCCCCGACTTTGGGAAGTTGGGACTGGCCTCAGCACGAGTAAAATTTCTTATGTTGCTTCTGCTCCTTTACTGTGGTGTTTTGTGCATATGTTCTCTCCCCCTATGTGGTCATTGAGTGGTGATGTACAATATTCCTAGTATAAACTCTATCTAATTGCATGCAAACGAAAGGCAAACACAGCATTGGGGTAAAGTTACAGTCGGTAAATGTAGTGGCTTCAACCTAACTATGCTGAGGTATCTATTTTGACATGTGAATCCAAAAGTTAAAACTCCAGTATGAAGTGCAAACTATGCTGAAGTACCTCTATTAACACGCCAATCCGAAAGTTCATTTGCTCGCCATGAGTGATCACGATTTGTTTTAGGTAGCATCAATCTTGAGAGTTATTTCCTGTCCATAAAATGAACAATGTATAAATGATCTTCAAGCTGTGTGTGGATATATATATATATATATATATATATATATATATATATATATATATATATATGTATATATATATATATATATATATAGAGAGAGAGAGAGAGAGAGAGAGAGAGAGAGAGAGAGAGAGAGGCTTATCAAGGCTGAAAATGGCATCATGTGATTGTTGAATGACAATTAGTGGCATATTGTGTAAAGAAGTTGAAGTGATGTACAATACAATGCCCATATAGGTATACGACAAGGAGAGGATGAGTGGATATATAGAGCATTGTATGACTAGGAGTGATTGAATAATGATGCCTTGATGACCACCTCCACTCAATTAGGATCAATGGGTAGAGTATGTTGCACATCCTTGATGAGATGGTATGGGCGTAGCATCATGATTGATCCCTTAGCTTTGTGAAGTATTGATTGTGTTACTAGTAGACTTCCCTCATCTCTTTGGTGCAGCCTTTGTGTTTGGCATCCTTACACTTGTGGTTTGTATGCTACTTTGATCTCTTGAACTCTTTGGAGTGTCACCTCTATTTGCGTAGGTGTGTGCGGTCACTATAAGGGAGAAGTTGATAGTTACACAAATAGAGGTAACTTCTCCTTGATCATGCATTATGGTTGGTGTGAACAATGTGTCAAATAGCCAACTTCCTATGTGGGTCTCAAAGAGATTTGTTCTTGTTGCTTTAAGACATTACAAGAGTTATAATATACATGTTAGTGTCTAGGATTTACACTTCTAATTTATATGGCACTATATGTGATCATTGATTATTGAATTATGCGGCTAACTTAAGTTTTGCAATGTTTTTAAGAATAACAATGACTTGGAGCCCGTGAGGTGTATGCACATGCCCTCGACCCTTAGGAAGGGCTAAAGTGAGCTAAGATTAGAGTATGATGCATTGTGGAAACATTTAGAGATTTGTTGTTGTTGCTTAAAGAGACCACAAAAGGTAAGAGTACAAAACTTGAAGAGAGGTAATGTTAAGATCTTATGTTTTCATTTTGATACATGTAACATTGCTTATAATCTATTGAAAGATAGGCATGTGAACCCTATGTATACAAGGGTGGACAAGGGTAGCTAGGTGTGAATGAACTGGAGGGCAGGGGAAAACCCTAGCCCTAGCCATCCAAAGGCTGTTTAAACAACCTGGAGGTCACTCTCAATGTAGAGGAGAGTGTACTAGTTGTACTTGTGAACAACTCATTGAGCAATATCTTTTTCTTGTACTTGAGCTTTACACTCCATGGCCTATGCCGATGTTAGACCTCAAATCCGTAAGTTTGATGGAAAAGAGTTTCATCCATGGTAGATATTAGTGAAGTATACAATGATGGAACAAGGCTATTGGCCCTTCATCAAAGGGACCAAGGTTATTGATCCATTAAACCCACGATGTAGAAGATGATGAAAGAGCCCATGCCATAATCATGCTTCATCTAGATGAATCATTAATTCATCACATTGGCCAACTCTCCACTACCAAGGAGAAATGGGATGAACTTGAAAAGCTTTATGGTGTTAAAGGAAAGAACTCTAAAATTTTCCTTAAGATCGATTTTTAAAGCCTAGAGTATAAACAAGGAGAAGACCTAGGTAAGTTCATTTCTCACATGAAGGGGCTCATGGCACAATTATCCTCAATTTAAGCTCCAATTCATGATGAATATGCCATTGCAATTCTTTTGAAAGCTGTAAAGAAGGTATTCCCGACCTTTGTAACTACTCTTACAAACATCCCAAATCCAACCTTGGAAAGCACCATCCAATCTTGTTTAGATGAGGAGAAAAGAAATAAAAAAGAAGGCAACACTAGTTAGATATCCACTTCAACAGCCCTTGACTAACTCTTGGTTCATACTGTATCCACTTAATGATCATTTTGCAACAAAAAGGGGTATCTTGCTAGAAACTGTTGGAAAAAACATCCTGACAAAATGAAGTGCAACAAATGTAAGAAGACAAGACATATTACTAGTAAATGTCCTACCATCCCTGAAATACCAAAAGAATTGAAGGCCAACTTTGTCTCTAAACCACCTAATGATTGACTTTTCTAAATCTATAAATCCTCTACTTATAAGCACTCTTGTAGCTTGATTTATAATGGCATCCCATTTTGTTTGAGGGGGGGCATTAACATGTCTTGTAGTCCAATGCCACTCTAGCATTGAGGGGAGGTGTTGAGAGATATGCATGTGAACCCTATGTATGCAAGGGTGGATAAGGGTAGTTAGGTGTGAATGAACTGGAGGGCATGGGAAAACTCTAAGCCTAGCCATCCAGAGGCTATTTAAATAGCCTAGAGGTCACTCTCAATGTAGAGGAGAGTGTACCGGCTGTACTTATGAACAACTCATTAAGCAAGATCTTCTTGTACTTGAGGTCTATCTCTCTCTTGTGCATACTTTCTCTTGCTCTCACTTTGATATTTCAACATAATCTATACTTCTAACAAGCATGGTAGTGCCTAGTATATTTATCTCTAATTTATATGATAGTTGCCCATCCTAAGTAGAAAAAATATCAAATTATATAAGCTTTGAACATGAAAACATTTCAAAAAATGAACTTTTGAATGTTAAATGATAACTAGTTAGTACAATGTTTGCTTGTGATCTAGAATCATATGAGACATTTATGGGTCTTTAAAGGTTTAGTAATTGAAAAAAAGGAAGACAAAATATAGAATTTGCTCATTTCAAGCATATAAACTTGTCTATAGAATGCTCATTGTTTGTAAATAAGCAGAATATCCATATACCTATCTAATATATTGATTCAAAACATAAGAAAGAATTGAAGAAGCACAAGACACAAACAAGTAAAAGACCTTCCCCAATATTTACATTGATTCCTCCTCTTTGTGGGTGTGCACACATGTGTTGTGTGTGTATACATGCATGTGCCCTTATAATAGGTCTTAGCTCCATTCTATCTTTCCTAATTGGTACTTAAGTCATTTGGCACGCATCTTAGTGCTTGACAAATCTTACCACATTCTTGAATTGGGCACCAAAGGTGACCTAGTACCTTTCCAACTTTAGTTTTTGCATTGAAGTGACCTCTCACTATTTCTCCCTACACCTTTAACAAAGCTTATTTAATCTCATGGTCATACACATATCTACTATGCAATGTATCTTTCTCTAGTTTGTTTAATCATTCAACAAGCAATTGATAAGATCGTGTCTTAATTAATAGTCTCTTTAACCTTGCTTTTTCTATGGGCCTCTCAGGCTGTCCTTTTTCTAGGATTTTGCACAATCTCATTTATCTAATAAGATGTGGCCTTAACCTTGAACAATTGTGCCTCTCATTCAACCTTAAATAAGTGGATGTCAAGAGGGTTATTATCGAAATCCAATCACAACTTCTCGATTAGTTATTTGGAATATGTGATCATCATATGGCATTGCTTTTCTTTCCACATTTCATAAAACAATCAAACTCAAGCAAAAAATGCAACCATTGTGCTATTCATCCCATCACATGGGTCTTGTTATCAAGGTACAATATTTATTGATAATCAATGAATAGGTGAATGGGATAGTCAATAAGTATGGTTATACTTCTCAATGGTGTAGACCATTCCCACACCTCTCTCGATAGGGCTATGGATTTCATCTCAACATCATTGAGAAATCAACTAGTAGATCTCACAAGGAAGTCCAAGTTATGCTCGATGGATTGACACAATGCCACTCTTATAACCATCTTTGATACATCAATGTGCATGCGGAATATAATTGTTTATTCTAGAGACCATAAAAATGGTCATTTTAATATATGGGCCTTTCTCAATGTTGGCCTCTACACTCAACAATGGGAAAGGATGGAGCTCTTACCCTGGAACACTAAGAAGAAGAAGAAGGAGGAGGAGGAGGAGGAGGAGGAGGAGGAGGAGGAGGAGGAGGAGGAGGAGGAGACAATGATGGTGACAAAGATGGAGTTTCTCCAATCGGTGCCTCACTCACACTCCATCACTCTCTTTGTCACTAAACCTCTTACCCTATCAAGCTATGGAAGTAAGAAGGGGAGATGAGAAGGAAGTACTTGGAGACACTCACTCATTCTCTCCCCCACTCTCAAATTATTGAGGTTGCAAGTTAGTAGAAGAGAAGATAAAAAAGAAGAATATCAAAGTTGACATACATAAGCATGGGCTCTCTATTCATTTTTACACACCATTTACATAATGGACACCCTTGACCGTTTGGTACTTCTTTGGTTCACTTATAATACTTTGTCCTTAGACTAAATCCTCATTGCTTGTTTGTGGGATATTGAAATTATGAAATGACTACAAAAGAGGTTTTAATTAGAGGTGTTGAAGCTTGTGGAGAACATTGAAACTTCATCTCTACATCTAACACCTGGTTCTTTTTTCATCCTTCTACATTGAGCCATTCTTCCTCTAATCCCTCAAGTCATAATCATTATGAAGGGATCCACTAGTCAAGTAAACCATCATCAACAATATAATCCTCAACCTTGTTTTGAAATATACAAGTTCACACCATCTCTACTTGCATAGGAACATGCCTTAATACAAAGGGTTAATAAGCTAAGGTCAAAGAGAATATATATTTGGGATAATACATGGTCATGAAAAAAGTTAAATATCATGTTTGTAATTCAATATTCATGTGTAAGTTGTTCCGTTATGCATATGAATGAAAATTGCAAAGTATCCCTACAATTATGGAGATAACATTACCAAAATTTCAAGAGCTATATTCTCAAGTGTAGATTTCTCTTGATCTATTTATCAACTCAATAAGATTAAAAAACATGCAATGTTCTTATCATTATTGACTATGACAACACCAAAGGGCTCATGTATATTTATTATTTTGTAAAGTTATTAGTTGCCTATTAGAGCCACCTATGAAGGCGAATCTGTCCTAGTGAGAGAGAAAAGAAAAAGAAAAGACAGTACAAATGTACATAGGTGAGGAAAGGTGACATCTCATCCAACGCCCATCAACCTCCTGAGGAAGGCAAAGCGCTCAGTAGTGAGGCTCTTCGTGAGCAAATCTGCAGGATTCTCATCAGTGGAGATCTTGACAAGGTCAACAGACCTGTCCTCCACGACACCACGTATGAAGTGATACCTCACCTCAATGTGTTTCGTCTTCGCATGGAAGACCGGATTCTTAGCCAACTGAATGGCACTCATAGAATCTGAATGCAGTGTAGGTGTAGCATCAATCCCAAGGTCAGCAACTAGACGGCCTAACCATATGGCCTCCTTGCAAGCCTCAGTGGCTGCAACATACTCGGCCTCAGTGGTAGACAAAGCCGTACACTTCTGAACCCTGGACATCCAAGAGATAGCCCCTCCAGCATAGGTGAATACATAGCCAGAAGTGGACTTCCTACTATCTGCATGTCCTGCATAATCGGAGTCAGTGTACCCCACGACCCCTGTATCCTGGCTGCCATAGCAAATACACATATCTGCTGTGCCCTTCAGGTACCTCATGATACCCTTCACGGCATCCCAATGTCTGCTGCCAGGTGTAGCCATATAGCGTGCCACAACACCAACTGCATGTGCAATATCTGGACGAGTGGCTATCATGGCATACATCAAACTGCCCACGGCTGATGCATAAGGGATCTTGGCCATCTCGGCCCTCTGCTCATCTGTCTGCGGACAATCAGCCTGTGATACCTTCACATAAGAAGGTAATGGACAGCCAATAGGCTTTACGTCCTGCATGCGGAAGCGCTCAAGGACTTTATGAATGTACTCCCGCTGTGAGAGATACAAAAGTCCCTGATGCCTATCGCGCTTAATGTGCATCCCAAGTATATGTGAGGCCTGTCCCAAATCCTTCATCTCAAAGCTCTTCTTTAGCTGAGATTTAAGAGCATCTAGCTCATCATGAGCTTTCCCTACTATCAGCATATCATCAACATAGAGTACCAAGATAAGCAAACTGCCATCACAGGCTTTCTTCGCGTAAAGACACGGATCCATAGCACTCCTGCTGTAGCCCTGTGACTGCATAAAGGCATCAAACTTATGATACCATTCCCTAGGTGCCTGCTTCAAGCCATACAAGCTCTTCTTCAACTTGCACACTAGGTGCTCCTTGCCAGGTTCTGCAAAGCCCTTAGGCTGATCCATATAGATCTCATCATGCAAGTCCCCATGTAGAAAAGCCGTCTTGACATCCATCTGATATAGATCTAAGTCAAGCTGTGCAACCAAAGCCAAGACTAAGCGCAGGGTGGTCATCTTAACCACAGGAGAGAAGACCTCATCAAAGTCCACACCATGTTCCTGCTTAAAACCCTTTGCTACCAATCTAGCCTTGTATGCCGGCTTGGGGTGTCCAGGGGTACTTTTCAGCTTGTACACCCACTTGCATGGCAAAGCCTTCTTGCCCTTAGGCAAGGCAACCAAATCCCAAGTCTCATTCTTATGCAGGGAGTCTATCTCAGACTGCATAGCCCTCTCCCAGGAGTGACTGTCACCCCTGCGCATAGCCTCATCATAAGTGAAAGGCTCTCCTGCATCTGTAACCAAAACATAATGCATAGAGGGCTGAAATCTGTCAGGTGGACGTTTATCTCTAGCAGACCGTCTCACCGCAGGCTCTGCTGCCTGTCTAACTACCTGTCCAACATCCTGGCCCTGTGGAGGAACTGCTGCAGGCTGTACTACTGGCTGTGCTGGAGCTTTAGGCTCCTCCTGAAAGATCACTCTGCGGATCTCAACCACCTTCTCAGGCTGCCTGTGCATCTTGTCTTCATGGAAGACGACATCATGGCTGCGTACTATTTTCCGCGCCTGCGGATCCCATAGGCGATAGCCCATCTCTCCTGACTCACCATAGCCAAGGAATATGCATTTAATGCTCTTTGGATCCAATTTACTCCTCTTGTCCTTGGGCACATGGCAGAATGCCTCACATCCAAAGACACGGAGATGCGCATAAGAGGGTGGCTTACCAGCCCAAACTTCCTCTGCAACCTGGAAATCCAATCCACTGGAAGGCAATCGGTTTATGACATGCACTGACGTACTAACTGCCTCAGCCCAAAAACTCGAGGGTAGGCCTGCATGGCTAAGCATAGAGCGCACACGCTCCTGAATAGTCCTGTTCATGCGCTCAGCCAAACCATTCTGGGATGGGGTGTAAGGGGCGGTCAACTGACGCTTAATACCCCTGTCATCACAAAACTGCTCAAAAGCATGCGAGACATATTCTCCCCCATTATCTGTCCTAAGGCATTTCAGCCTATACCCAGTCTGGTTCTCAACAAGAGCAAGCCATCTCTGAAAAATTGCCAAGACATCGGACTTCTGCTTTATGGGATAAGCCCACACTTTCCTAGAAAAATCATCAATGAAGGTAACGAAGTACTTCGCGCCACCCATAGACATGCAAGGCATAGGCCCACAAACATCGGAATGCACCAATGCCAAGGGCTCACTCATGCGTGGCCTACCCGATTTCTTATGCGTAGACCTATTCTGCTTACCATAAAGACAATGATCACACGAGTCAAAACATGCATAATCCAAAGGCGGAAGATACTGCAAACCAGATAACATTTTCATTCCTTTCAAAGACATATGCCCCAAACGGGCATGCCAAAGTGATACATGTGGGATAGAGCCCACTGCCAAAACATGGTCTACAGAAGACCCAGATACAACAAGAGGATAGAGGCTGCCAGCCTTGGCGCCTCTAGCAAGCACAAGTCTGCCTTTGGTAATCTTCCAGGTAGAATCCCCAAAACAGACATGAAATCCTGCATCATCCAACTGTCCTGCAGACATAAGACTACGCGTAAGCGCAGGTACATGATGTACATCCCTGAGCAAAAAGGAACTGCCAGTGGAAAACTGCAACTGAATATCTCCACAGCCCACAATATCAAGAGACCTGTCATCTCCAAGTTTGATTGATCCAGATACAGTACGGTAAGAGTGAAACCACTCACGGTAAGGCGTCACATGGAAGGACGCACCTGAATCCAATAACCAGCACTGTGCATACATACTAGGTGTCTCAGTCAAGTGTGAAGCATCAGAAGAACTAGCTGCAAGTATAAACTCATCACCACCATCGGACTCTTCAGTCTGCGTGACATTAATTTCCTCAATCTTGACGTTGGACTTCGCAGGTACTATGCTGCGATCAGAGGACTTCTCCTGCACTTTATCTTTCCCCTTATCCTTGCGCTTCTCATTGCGCAACTCATGACACTGTGGTCTAATATGGCCCTTTTTCCCACAATGATGACAAGTGACATTTGCATTGCGTCCACGCGACTTACTACGCGACTTGCCACCACGAGATTTAGACCAACCCTTCTGCGAGTCACGGCCTCGGCCATTACCACGGTCATACCTGTCATTCCTGCCTCTAACTGTCAAAGCATGACTACCACGAGAGGCATCCAAGTTTTTGCGATTCACCTCTTCCTGAAGAAGAGCACTCTCAACATCTGCCAATTTTAGAGTAGCACTAGAGGCACAAAGAGCAGTGCGGAATACATCCCATGACTCATTCAGAGTTCCAAGCAAGAAAAGAGGAGTTACTTCCTCTCCAAAGGTGATATCCTGCGAAGTCAGGTTCTTCAGTATAGCATGGAACTGGCTCAAGTGAGCAGACATAGTCGCATTATCCTTCATGCGCAGATCCATAAGCTGCTTCAACCAGTACATCTGACTTGCCGGACTTTTCTTATCATAAAGATTCTTGATCTTATTCCATAGATCCCATGCACTCTGTGCTTCCTCAAATACATTATAATGTACCTGTTCAGTGAGAGACAATACAATCGTGGACTTGCATAGCTCATCAAGTTCAAGCCAGTCGTCAATGTCCATAGTTTCAGGCTGCTCCCCACTCAACCGAAGTGGCTTAATCTGAGATTTCTGCACCAAAACCTGCCATATTTGACTCTTCCAGTAAGAGTAGTTGGTACCATCCAACTTTGTAATGTTAAAGATGGCACTATCATGCGAAGATGACGCCATTATGCAGGCTGGAAATGTCCAAACAGTCCAAAACTACTTGCTGTTTTACTGCAGAAACTGCCCAAAAATGACCAAAACGGGGTCCAAAGGGTGAGCAAAGTGTGCCAAAAGTTGCTGCCCACTTAGTACTAGGTGCGGTACACCAAATTAGGATATTTCAGCATGAAAAGTACATTTCAGTCCACCAATAACTGCTTGCTGTAATAAATTGCAGGTATGCAGTCTAGAGAGCAAACTGTCCCAAAATAGGATCCAATGTCAAGCAAACAATGCTAGGTCCAAAGCCGGCATGAAACGGACATAAGCAAGGCCAATGACAGTGAAAAGAAATAGAGCTCAACACCAAGCATGTCAAAATAACATCTGCCAGTGAAAGGCACACCCCCAGACACTCTAGGCAAAGTGTTCCTGTAACTGCCAAAACCTGACACAAATAGGTATCTGCTCAAAGAGAAAGATCCAAATATGAGACTCAGCTCATAAGCATCCTGTGAACCAAGAGTACATCAATGCATATCCATAAAGATCGGAGTATGATCCCAAAGTCTCAATGCGTATGTAGCTGCTCAAGACATAAACTGCTCCAAATACATGTAAGTGCTCCAATAGCATGCAACTGTCAAAGGTCAAGCAAGCATGTAAAATGCTCCCACTGGCACAAAAGGCGTACAAGGCGAGCTTAGAAGCTCAGACAACCCAAGAGAAAGCACCAGTGATAAGTGACCCTATCAATGCATCAAGCGCATCCAAGAGAGCAGGACATACATGAAGCACCGGTCGTATTAACCATGAAGCAATACATAAGCCCAAATAAGCTCTCGGTCAACTCAATGACATCCAAATAGCAACCAAGATCAGTGATCAAGTAAGCCGAGAATGCTCAAATACATCCAAATCCAAGCTCCAAATGTCGGTATGGCATACACGAACCAAATAGCATATGTCACGAACCAAAGCATGTAATGCAAAAGCCTAACTTTCAAGCAGAGACATGAGGCATAGGCGGTCCACGAGCATGCCGAGTCGGTCCAAATGCCAGTGAAGACGGAGCTAATGCGAAGCTCAAAAGCATCCCATAATCTCATACATATGCTCCAAGTCGTCCCCAAATGTCAGAGATATCATGCCAAAGCTCAAAGCATACATCCGGTATCGGTAGGTAAGTGCCAAAGCATGTAAAGTACCTTCAGCTTACTGTTATTCCAGCATGTATTTACTGTTCTAAACAGTAGATTTCAGCCCCAAATTCAAGCCAAAATCATGGTCAAACCAAATGCATACATCCCCAATACATCCGGGTAGGAAGTAGACCGCATACGGGCATCAAACAAGGTAACCGGAGTAGAGTATAAGCATTAAATGCCAATGCCAAGTGTGGCTGCCCTGTTTCCAGCCTGTTATGACAGTTTATGATAGTCCCAAATCTGAAGAAATCAGCCCCGAAAGATCAAGACCAATACCCAAAGCTTGAATGACATCAAACATGAAGTCTATAGCCCTCTTGATCAAGGTAGAGAGCAAGAAGCAATGGCCAAGTGTGGAGCTGAAGTAGATGAGTGCTCACAGCCTGGAAAAAATGATGCAATCCGCCCTGTTGGTGCTGAACTTGCTGTTGCTCCACATGGGCTGAAAAGGGGGTAATGGGGGGCTCAATGATGGCCCAAGGTAGGCACATACCAAGCCATGAAGGCCCAATGCAAAGGGGAGGGAAGATATGAGCTATGGAGCTCAAGAAGAGTGGCTGTCCTTTGTTCCTGCCCTGTTTCAATCTGAGAATACACTCAAATGCCTGCAAATGCTGAAGCAATACCTCAAGGGCAAGGCCCTGATGAAGCTCAAGAAGGCCAGGATGGAGCTCGGGAAGCCGGGGAGAGTCGGGAGCTCAAGAGGTCGGCTATGGCTGCCGGGATGGAGACCCAATGCGTGAAGCGAGTTGATGCGAAGGTCGGGAAGCACCGAGTCGAGCTCGAGCAAGAGAATGCCAAGCTCTGATACCAGTTGAAAGGTGAGAAGGATCGAATCTTGCACGCGAGCTATGGCGGGAGAGCAAGAGCAAGAAAGAGAGAGACAAGAAATGGGAACTCCAACAGTCACAATGTGTGACCGAGCCTTCCTTTATTCAAACTTTCACTAAAAGAATAAAGAATAAAGTGACGTGACGGGCGCCCGCCACCTGCAGTGTGCAGTGGCGGGTACTGTCAGTGTAGTAATACACGGGGCGGCACGGCGGAGGCGCCTTTACCCCCAACAGCAATATACCTCCAGCATTATGAAAATTTGTCAAATCCGTCTAGATTGCACCGACCTCTGTTCGTATTGTTACTATTGCGTGCACAAATTGCGATTATCCCTACAAGCATAGGGAAATTGAAGCTTACTATATGGGCCATCTCTCCATCAAATCTTTTGTCATTCGACTGCGTGTATGTGCTACTACTATAGACAAAAAACCAGCTAGGCTCAGAACCCTAATTAGAGTCCACCATAGCCAAAAAGTGACTAAGCTTCATTTCTCACCTTATTTGCTTATCCTTGCTAGTTGGAAGACTCAAGGGACCCCTTGCAACTCTTGTCTACTCAATGCCACACCGATTAATCAACAAGGAGGACAAGTCTTTGAGGATCTTTGAAGATTTGAAAGAATCAAGTCAACAACATCTAGCTCAATAAGGAGACTCAACATCAATAGTATCTCTCGATACTCAATCAGTGTCTCTTGGCACGTGTATTTAGCTTACTCATGAACAAGTCATTCACTGATTTCACCTCAGCTACTCAAAATCCTATTCTCAACATGTGTAATGATTTAAAACCTTATTGATCAAATCCATTTATAAGTCTCAATTTCTGTGTGAAAGGATAGACACTGCCAGAGTGTTCTCATGGTAAGACTTCCTTCTAAGATGACTTAATTGGAGCAGATAACAAAGTTTAATGGTGAAGGCTTTCACTCTTGGAAAGAGAAAACCATGTATCATCTCATGAGGAAAGACCTCTGGGATTTCTTTGAAGAAGATGATGCACAAGATGCTAAAGAGGAAGATGCTCAAGAAGGCCAGCCTAAAACAAAGGCTTAGAAGAAGATGAACAACAAAGCTCTAGATATTATTGCATGGGGTCTATCAGATGATGTATTAAACCACATCTCTCGCATCAGGGATGCAAAGAAGGCATGGGAAGAACTTGACAAAATCTTTGGTACACAAGCAAAGAACTCAAAAGTAAAATTACTTATGAAGTTTTATGAGTTAGATGTAACAAGACAGTTCATCTATGACTATACACATCAATAAGTTCAAGAGCCTTAAAACTCAGCTAGCAACTCTTAAAAATAACATTGATGAGGATGAAAGGCAATAGTAGTGCTACTTGCCAGTGTTAATCATGAAATGTATGATAACCTTGTTTCAACACTAAGTAATGCTCCCAGTCTCTCACTCAAAGACATTTAGCACTCACTGCTTGGTGGAGAAAGCAAATTTAAAGGCAAACACGTAAAAGAGACCAGCTCAAGGGGCAATATCTTATACACCATAGGAGCTACTGGATCCAAGGGAAGAGGTCAAGGATTCAACACCGACAACAAAAGTTGGATGACATGTCATTATTGTGGTAAGACTGGCCATGTTGCCATGTCATTATTGTGGTAAGACTGGCCATGTTGCGAGTGAATGTTTCCACAAGAAAAGAGCACAATAGATGCAGAATGACCACCACCAAAACCAATTCATGAATGAAGAAGAAGAAGAAGATGCTTCTGCTACCATCAACAACTCTGACAGATTGTTCTAAGGAATTTGTTCCCATAGTGGATTTGCTTTGTAAAAACCCTTACCAAAGATGTAAAGTCTCAAGCTTTAACTTGACTAGGCTGCCTATGAGCTAGTCTCCTGGGTCATGTTATCATGTAGGGGGGGCAAAAGCTTGCAAGTGTAGGGACTCATCATTTGAGGGGGGGTGTTGAGAAATAACAAATGGTGTATGCTCCAGAAAGAGATGTCTTGAATCCCTTGTGCACAGTGAGGAGCTGAAAAGCTATAAAAGCATGTACTTGGTTCACTTTTGAATGAATGATATTTTGTACTTTGTACTTCATTCTGTGTCTCTGACATGGTCAGCTCAAGATTGTGTTTATGAGTCCAAGCCTACATCTTGGAACCTAATTCACTTGAGCAATAGTTTTCTTCTTGTCTATATCACTCTAAGTCTTGTTATCGACTTCCATCCTCCATAGTCAGTGCTATGCTCTAGATCCATGTTTTGTCATATCAAGCAGGGGAGCTACTTAAAGAGGCGGCTTAAGGAGGTTGCTTTCATCAAGCGCAAGGCTTAGTTGTGTCCAAAAGTTGAGGGCCTAGTTGTTAAGTAGGGGGTCTGCCTCATTTGTGACACATAGAGAAAGAGAAAGAAATAAGAAAATGAAGATTTTATATAAGGCATTCTAAAAAGGAGATAAAGACTACAAAAGAACAAGCAAAGAAATTATTGTGCTACATGAGCTCAATAATGGTACTTTGGATGCCCTCTTATTCATCTAAGAAGTTCAACCACCATGAAGCACAATGGCCATCTCTGAGTTAGCCTCTTGCACATGTTACCAATGTGTTGGACGATGCTAAAGGGATTGTGAGGGGCATGGAATAATGATGTTGATGGGTCTTGAGGAAATTTGTTGTACTTATTGCATCATTCATGCTCTTCCTATAGGGTATGTGTACTTTACTTGTGCAATGGTTGCATGCTTATGCATGTGCAACTAGGAGCTAGGTCAAATTCTAAGTAAACTTAGAATGTTGTCGATACTTGAGGACCTAGTTGGTGGGAGAATGTGATGTGGTACTATCCTCAAGGTGACAAGTCATCTAAGCAAACCCAAATGTCCTACCCTCAATGTGCCTTGAGATTATGACATGGGGGAAGGGCTAGGGCATTGCCTAGTGTTGTAAATGTGCATGTGCTTTTCTATTCAATAGCGAAAATATGGAGTAAAAAAGAGCCTTGTAAGGATTGTATTAAGGAAGGACTACTTTTTCTAATACAAAGACAACATGGGGCCCAAATGCCATAATGAAACCGGGATGGTATTCAATGAAAGAACTCCAAAAAAATCTCACATGATTTGTTTATTTAATTAGAGTCCATGTGGCCTTTCAACATTGGCCTTTAGCTTAGTGGTTAGTGGGGTGGCGGGGTAAGCAAGAGGTCTATGGGCCAATCCCCACCTGTGCCACTACAAAAACTAGACTAACTATCCTACAAAATACAATGCACAATCTTGCACTATCTCGCAAATTACGAGGCACTATTGGGTGTGCCTTTGTGACTAATTTTGAGTGCTTCTTGCCTCATGTGGTGCATTATAGACATTTTTTTAAATGGGTGGCACCCAAAAATAAATTTGAATTTGAATTTTCCACTCCACCTTTACAAGTGTCAAAAAATGAGCAAAGTAGAGCCTTATTATGTCGACAATTAAAGGTTTTTTTTCCATAACACCACTCTTTTTTGTGAGAAAACTAGCTTGGTGGATCAAAGGGGGAAAAGTGAGTGGATAGAATGTGCACACTACCCCCCTTTCATTGGTCCACCTCAAATCTCTCTTGATTAGAGAAGTCATTAACTCCTAAGCTAAAGGGCATTTTTGGAGTCCATATTTTCTCTAATGTTTTTTTTTTCTTTTAAAAAATATAAATATAAAGAGAATACACATCAAGGTACAAGATATACAACAAATCACTTGGAAAGTGGCTTGAGCATGTGCTAAAGACAACTTGGGTTGAAAATATATTCCTTGATGTACCTCCCACATCTGTAGTGATGCTTCTAGGTAAAATGGATGTGTACACATGGTAAACTTGCTCTCCACCATGTCCTCTAGTAATTGAGTACAAAAGGTTGGTAGTAATAGGGTGTAGAGGTAAGGGTAAACTATTGCCACTCGATCAATTCTAGCATTGATGTCAAAAAAGAGTGGAGATAAGGCTTTGCTAGTTGTTGGAGGAGCTTGATGAGTGAGGAGTCAAGAATATTTGCAAGTGGCGATGAAGGGAAGATCTAGAAAATTAGAAAATTCTCTTAGCAAAATGAGCAAAGGAGGAGACTAGGTCAATGGACTGGAATAGGCAAGTCTTGTTGGTGTGGGGTACCTCTAATATTGAGGACCTTTGGAAAGTTGTACTTACCATGTTCTTTTTTGTGATACTCTTGCCCACGACTTCTTGGGTAGGGATAGAAGAGTGGATCTAGCTACTCTTCCTTTCGAGAGTATACAAAGGCTTTCCATGCCCTCATATTTCCTTTCAAAATGGGGCAGCATTAGTTTGGTAGACTTGGCCACACTTTTTTAGGCTTTGTTTCAAGTATCTCCCCCTGCTTCTTTAGAATTTGCATGACTTTTGATAAGCTTTGATATCTAAAGGGTCCATCCACTTTATAGTAATATTCTCATCTACTCGTATGAGCAAACATATAATGTGTAGCAAAAGTGATTTTCTAAACCTACTTTTCTCATTGAATTTGAAATAAAACTTCATAGAAGGGTCGGTCTCCTACTTCTCATAATATTTTTGTAGTGTCTCTTTTGAGTTCTCTTCCTCTTCCTTTGGTAGGAGCTTAGGGAAAATGGGGTGTTCTATTTTTCTATGTGACTAAGCTCTTAAAGTTTGGGTCATTGACATAAATGCATATTTTTGCTTTGGGTCTTCCTCTTCACCTATTGGGTGTTCTTGTGACTTCCCTATGTCAAAATCTAGTAGCTATAGCATATCCATAGGGGGTGTCATGATCCTTGGTAGTTCTAAGGCGATAGGAGATGTTGGATAAGGCATTTCAAGTTGTATCAAACCTCTTGCTTTGAGTTTATGATTGTAATAGCATTTTTGCCTCAAGTGTGAGATCAAGTCTTTCTTGGTTGGACGTTCAATCATTCAATCGATCCTTTGAACCTTTTCCATGCTTTCCAAGGTATTATAGAGAAATCCTAGCTAGATTTTGAGTTCTTTTGGATCTTCTTCAGGTTGAGGAGTGTGTGGGTCCACATTGCAGCTTCCCTAAACAACTCTTGTTGCTTCACCATGACCAATTTGCAAGCCTCCAACTACATTATGTGCTGACTTTCACTATACAAGGTTGCTCCTAGGTCATTAGAGAGCTTCATTAGGGCTATCTCATAGAGCCTTTGTGTGTTTTCTTGTACCATATTTATAGCCCTTGACAAGTTGGTGGAGATAGTCTCCTATAAACTTGCTTATGGAGCACTCCATTATCCCTATATCTATTGATCCTCTAGATTCCATCTTTGATGTAGATGCATTTTTTCATTCTCATCAATGCCTAAGGGACAAACTTTCTTAATGAAATAATTAAACATTTTCTATTTACATTCCTAGTCATTCAAAAGAAGTCTAGTCCTTACTATCCTTGAGAAAATGGCCAAACAAAAGCCACAAACAAAGTTATTATCAATGTCTTGACAAAAACTATCTCAACATCTCATTCAGACTAGGATCATAAGCTCACAGTAGCACTATGGGCCTACTAGAAAACTTACAAGACTGCCATAGAACAAATCCCATTTTGACTCACCTATGGCATGGATGCCATTATACCCATTAAGTTCTTAATCCCTAATTTGTACATTGCTCCATCAAGAATGGGGGGAAGGTACTAAAGCATGGCAGCATCACTTAGAAGAGCTTGAGTGCCCGACCAAAACATGCCTACTAGCCACTCATGCCCTACTTGCTAAAAAAGCCTGACATAAGGGTTGTTTTGCCAAGCATGTTAAGCAAAGATCCTTCAACAAAGGGGATTTTGTGTTGGTTTACGTCATAAACCAATGATGAAACTTTGAGGCCTTGCACCTTTTTGTTTTTGTGTAATCAGTAGGGTAGGGAGTGTTGAGATAGAAACCTTAGATGGTTGAACCATCAACCGTTTAATTGTAGCTAAATAAAGAAATATTGTCCACATGAATGCTACTCACATCAACCACCCATGATGAATGTAGATAGTTCTCGGTTGCATATAGAACAAACATGTTATGGATAGTTTGAGTAGCAGCAACAACACTCTCCTACACCACACTTCGGACCAAATCCATAATATCCAATAATAAATATTTGATTTTATTACCATTCACATCTTAGAAATGAAAGTTGAGCCCCTTAATATGATATCATATCTTTGCATATGTCTTACAATAGCTAAGTCAGTCATGGCTGATGCACTCATTGATGAGAGGTCCGATTATAACACACTTCCTTACTGCTATTGGTAAAAGTTAGGCCAACCACATCTATTTCCCCAATGAATACAAAGTTGAATCTATAAAAAAGATGACCTTATCCTTGTTGGGCATGTGTAAATTGACAATCACCATTGAGATTAAGAGCATCCCACTCCTCTTCTATATTATTTTGAACTCTTAAAGGAGTGGCATTGAGATCTTTTTAGGATGAACATTCAATCTTGACTAATCGCAATGTTAACTATGTTGATAAACACATCCATCTACGATTAGCCAATGCACTAGTGATTACAACCTTTAGCTCCAAAGAGGTGCAAATTGAGTTGACTCAGATCACCACCATGTCTTGGTTTAACCAATCACCTAAAACCACAATGCTTTTGAGCCAGCTCTTGAATGATCAAGCTCATGAGAAGCTACCTATAAGCTCCATGACATAGTGGAAGTGGAAATCCCAAACCTCCACACATGCTTCTACACATCCCGTGCTAGCAAAACATAAGTGAAAGCACAATTGCTAGTGATGCTAGCACTATAGTAGCCCATGTAGCATGACTTGATGGGTTCCAAAGGCCCTTCTAGAAGCACAATGTATTATGAAGGCTGCCATAGACATTGGTTTCCAAAATTATCCATGGTTGCATGCATGGTCCCCACACATATACTATTACCATAGCAATAGCTTTGAAAACATGCCACAGACCAACTAGATAGGCCGATTGCATTGTGTCTACCAGTCAATCCCCCATAGAGCTTTCATGAGCACTCCTACTTAGGAAAAAGATTCACCTATACCTTCTCCTTCACTTATCATCTCATCTCCACCTATAGACTCCACAATAAGTTCACCATCTCAATCCTCTAAATTGGCTACACTTATTGTTGTTACAAGTTCATTTGTTGCCAACTTAGCTCCACAAGAGGATATCCTCCCCAAACGGTATCAAGTTCCCCCATATTGTATGTGCAAATATGGATCCTCTCTTTTAGATGCTCTGAAGAAACCATGTCAATATTGTTCGATCTACAAAATGGATGAAGATTTATCTATCCAAGTAGAAAAGTCACTATCGAAATGCTTTCCATAACTCGATGCTATGTTTGGCCTCTTTACCAAACTATTTGTAATGATAGATCTTGGATTGGTCGACACAAATATGATAATACTCACCTACTAGTGGCAACCCACTTGGGAGAAGTAATAATATTTGTTCAAAAAAGCATTCCTTTTCCCTAGGCTTGGAGTATACCTTGATCACCTATGCTCATGCTTGCTCCAATGTCAACAATTTCTTGATGTATAATGTCTCCAAGGGTTTCCATGAGAAGAACAATGTGTTGCTCAACTATTTCCTAGAATGTGTTAACTCATGAAGCACTTAGAGTTGGAGGTGCACTAAAGCTAGGCTTTGGAATCTGGTGAGATCTAGCAAGGTTCATTTCTTCCAGTCAATATTTCAATCCCTATCAAATCAATGTGCTACCTTTGAGTAGAGTTCTGAGTGAAATGGTAACTTTTGTGAAAGTAGGTGTTGCAATGATGGTAGGTTCGATAGTCTTGTAGATATATTATATCCTACTTGGATCAAGGACAAGAGAGAAGACTCTTGTTCTATGAGTTTTAAGTCATTCGAGGGTTTGATTATCATTGAAGATCTCATTAAATTATTGTGGCTTCTCTTGAAGAGATGTGCAAATTGTCTTGGAATGCTTAAGGTATCGTCAACTTGCCCCATCTATAACTCATCTTGAGCCCCTCTACCTTTTCCTTGACCTTTTTAATTGCTTAAGGTATCATCACCCTACCCCATCTATAACTCATCATGAGTCCTCTTTACCTTTTCCTTGACCTTTTTAATTGCAGCTAGTTACTCAATTGGATTAGGATATGTCTTCTCCTTAGCGATGGTTTCTTTAGTGGTTTAAGGTGCTATTGTAGCACTCTCTATGCTCGAGGTGGTTGTGGTGGTGTTAAGGACTTCACTCAAGTTTAAATTCAGCTCTTTATCCAATTTTCTTAATGCTCTTCTTTCCAATGAGTGATCCATTCATTGTCATGGAGCCTTCAATGCTCACTTCCTAATGTGTAAGTGATAGCATGCATAGGAATGGGAATACTATCTTCATCATTGATAATTTTTAGCATGAACATGCTTAAGAGAATTGATGGTGGTAGTGTTGCCTTGGTACTGCTTGCCTTATGCTATGGATAGTTTGGATACATGTATGTGATTCCACATTTAGGGCAATCCTAGTCAATATCATTCCCATTAGCACTACAAGTCGGTTGAGCTTGACTCTAAGCAAACCTTTTTCGTCTTTGATGATGAGGAGACCAAGTCTATTAGCAAGAGGTGAGTGGAGAGGATGATCACTCTAGCTTTTATTTTGCATGTAAGAGTGTATACAGTCTTTAATCAGTTTTGTTGTGACTAGTGAATATAGGCTATTTTTTGGTTAAATTGCATGCATATGCTAAATCTTGATGAAGGTTGGTGTTTGGTTTGCTTAAAGATTATGCACAAAATTATGCTTGTTAAAAGTTCTATGCAACTTTGCATTCATCTATTCAAATGATTTAAATTATCATGTTTTGATCTTAAGTATGTACTTTTGCATGTTGTGAAATTCTAGATATACAAAATCAAAATAGGCATATTTCAAATTTGCATGTTGTTTGAATGCAACTAAGCAAGAGTATATGCAATCTACTACATATGTTCCTTTATTATGTCATGAAACCATGCATGATGTGAAATGTGTATAATACCAAATTTGGTACTTTGGAGTACCATATTTGATACTGTGAGCCACCACTTTGAAGATATGGCACCAAAAATAAATTATGACAATAAATTATTAACTTTTAGTAAGTAATTGTTTTGCATGTACAAAGCACAAATATGTATATTATTAGAAAGGATGGAGATGATATTTCTGACTAATTTTTATTTTTTCAAATTTTAGGTAAAAGAAAAATGGAAGAATATCCCCAGCAAAGAAGATTTTGCTTTGCAACAAAGGACCTGCATGAAGAGTTTGGGTTGAATTTTGAAGAAAAGCTTCTAAAGAATCTCAACGATGATATGCCTCCCAACCAATGGCTAATAGTCTTCAAGTATAAGTACCAAAAAAATTCAAAAATCTACTTCAATCATTTGCATCCGCATTTGGTCTACCATTTGGTCCGACAAAAGCGAAAAATTTTGTATTACAAAGTTTATTAAGGCCTCCCTTCATGTGGTGAATTAACTAGCAACTTTGCATAGTGCTATGCTTATGAAAGATGTCATGCAACCACAAAAGACCCTAAAGGCCATAAGGTGGCATGGGGCCACTTTGACAAAGGTGTGGTGAATATGTGTGGGACCAGGATTGGATGGCTAGAGCAAAAAATTGAATAATGGAAGAGGCTAAATGGTGCATCCCAAGGAGGTATCCCCCAATTCTAACAAGAAGCCTCGCATGATGCAAAGTGGTAGCAACATATGCACAGAAACAAAGCATCTATACATAACACCAATTGTTGATTATATTGCTAGTTTGGAGGCATTACTTGAAAGGATGACATAGATCTTGGGAGAGTTAGCAAGGTTGATAGAGCTCAAGGATGCTATTCGGAAAAACAATGACACTTTGTTGGTGTATGAAGGTAAAGAGGGGGTGGTGAAGAGAATCATGGAGGATATTGTTTCATTGAAAGCACAGCTTCTTTATATGTGATAGGAAAATCCTCTTAATGATGAAGATATAAGGGAGATGCAGGTTGAATTGGAACCAAGTTGATGATTGTTGTGGTGACATGGAGTTAGTAAAGATATTCAAAGGCTTCAAGTAGAGGTTTAATAGCATGATGGATTCTATTTGAGGACTTTGTTATGGTAATTCTAAAAATTAGATTATATTGGTGGTATCTTTAGGGTTTAGGGTACTTCTTGGTACATGTCATCTAGTATTGCTTGGTGGGTTTTAGCACTAGTTCATAGATAATTTTGGTCCTTTTGAGGGTTTGATAGTATATGTAGTTTTGGTATGACGGAAGATTTTGACTTTGCTTATAGTTTTGGTAGTTTTGATAGTGTTGCTAGCTTTGATAATTTGGGTTCTTCTAACTATTTTGTTAGTATTTACTGTTTCTCAGCCTTTTTTATTCTCTAAGTATTGGTGGCTTTGGTTGTTGTGGTAGTTCTATTAGTTATGAAAGTCCTTATAGTTGTGGTAGTTTTGGTAGTTGTGATACTTTTAAATAACTTTTGATAGTTTTGGCAATTTTGGTGGTATTGGCTAGAGTTGTTTTTTTGTATTTTTGGTATTTTTATTGAGTTTTTTGTTATTGTTTAGCACTTTCTAATGCCTTGATATTCTTTAGTGCTTTTGGTATTGTTTTGAAACTCTTTGTGGTGCTGTTTGATATTTTTGGTATTCCTTGTTACTCTCCAATGCTCTTTGCAAGTTTTGGTACTCCTCAATATTATTTAGTGCTTTTGATACTATTTTGGAACTCTTTATGATGTTTGATATTTTTGATACTTGATACTCTGTAATGCTCCTTGTAAGTTTTTGGTGCTCTATGATATTCTTTGGTGCTTTTGGTACTATTTTGGAATTCTTTTTGCTAGGTTCTTTTGGTACTTTTTGGTACTTCTTCGCTTACGATATTTAATCATGCTTCTTTTGCTTCATTTGTACTGATTGACAAGTATAAAACTTTGGGTGCTCCTAAGTATTATTGGGTACTTCTTTGTACTGTTAGATGTATGTTTAGTTTAGGATATTTATTTAGTACTAATTGTTTTTATTGAATCCCTTTGGTATTGTTGGGTACTTTTTGATACTTATAGCTACTTCTTTCGCTTTGTTAAATTGCTATTACAATACTTCTAATACTTTGGGTACTATTTGTTGTTATTTGGTTTATGGTACTTTTGATACTTTCTAGTATTTGAAGCTTTTTGGTACTTTTGGTGTTGTTTGGCTTATGATGTTTGTTGTTACTTCTTATGGTACTATTTGACTAGTAGGTATGGAACTTGAGATGTTAGGGGTTTATATGTATAATCATTTGATGAGCATTTGCAAAATGACTACGAAAAGTTTTAGATAGAGTGTGTAAAAGACCACCTCTAATTAAAATTTTCAACAAGCTCATTGCAAATATGAAGAATAGAACGTCATTCACCTTACTGCCAAGGCCTCATATTGTGGATATTGAGAATACCATCCATGTATTTGGGTCTTGTGTTGCTTGTGGGGAGGCTTTGGAGTCCTCTTATATTGATAATAGTTTCATGCTTTCTTGCCAACATCATTACGATCTTTTATGCTTTATTGTCTTTTGTAGAGAAGCGACACTTGTCCTAAGTTTGGTTGTAACACTATTATCCCTATGGAGGCAAAGGCCTCAATCACACTAGGTAGGCTACTTTTAAAGAGTACGTGGACAATGTTTTGCATGAAGTTTGTATTTTATGTTGATTGTATCATTTGAGCAAAGCTTGTGTTTCCTTTCTATATGAGTGTGCATGTGGCTATAGAATGTGGTACTAAGGCTACTAAACAAAAGATGTTAAGCAAGGGAGTGAAGGAATGCTACAGTCCTACCAAGTCAGCTACCAGTAATATGTGTGGGGAGTATGATGCTTATGAGGATATATAGGATGTCCTGTAGGACTTGGGTGCTAGTATTGTGAATGGGAAAGGAAGTGAGCCAAGGATGGAGGGTGTGGACAATGTGGTGGATACCTCAAACATTGCTGATCTGGGAGGACAGTTTGGAGTGCTAAGAACGAGATACTAAGACTAATATATAGGATAGGATAGGAAAGAAAGAAAATCTAGGTGAGACAACCCTTGAGACCATAGTGTTGGATGAAGATTTATGGATTGCAAATAACAAGGTTGAGACAGGAACTACTGATGATGAGGTAATTTCCACTATTTTAATGTCTAACATCATCACTACAAATAATAACATGGCAATAGCACTTACATAAATGTTTGAAAATATCATAGCAAAGAACTCAAGAATTCCTAATGAGAAGGCTAATGCTATTGAAGGCGACTAATGCTGCCAAGGTTGCCAATGTGTGTGCTACTAATGCAAAGCCTGACAATGCAAGGGCTCATGATGTTAAGGCTGTTGATAAGAAAGGGGAATACACAGAACATGAAGGAAGGGGAGGATGATGCAAAGTATGGACATATAAATAAGACTCGTAGGAAGGGAGATAAATCCAAGAATGTGAGGAGCACGATAGATGCCAGTAAGAGGGATACTACTACCAAGTATATTGTTGAGATCGAAAGTGTAGAGGGAGATACATCTGTGAGGGATATGGCTTTTAGGGTGGACATACATGCATGTGATTGCATTCATTCAACCACTTTGCTAGATATTTTTGGTGTCAAAGCAAAGAAGTGCCCCGTAGGTCATGGTCAAAAGATGTGTAGTTGCAAGATCTAGTTGAGGTGACATCACTTTGTACTTCGTGTTGTGCTTTATATGAATCGATAGCACGTTCTTTTGGTTTCTTCATTGCCTTCTATCTTTACTGTATTGTATCATAATTCACATTCTCTTGCTTATAAGGTTCACCAAGGGATTTTGCTGCTATATATGTACTTTCATTTTGCTAATGTGTCATATTGTTTAGATATTGCTTATTACCAACTTTGGCATTGTAGTGTTTGGATATTGCTTATTATCAACCTTGGCATTCTGTACTCTCGAAGAAACCCCTTGTTTGATATGCAGGATGACATCTTCTCATTTGTGCTTGAGCATTTCATATAGTTGGAGGGGTATGCCTACAAATTAGACCCCATTACCATAGAATAAGCAATGTAAACAAAGTCTTGTACCCTTGGCAATATATAGATTAATGTGATTCCACATATGGTTTTTTTGTTACTTTGCCTATGGTGTACATTGGTATCTATGCATTGTTTATTTTTTGGTTAATATATATACTAGTTCTTTTACTTTGCCCAATTTTTGTAGTATGTGGTATTGATTTTGGTACTGTGTCAATAACAACAGCTATATATAAATCTCATACTATGTTGAATTTATGTATCTATCCTTATGTTTTGGGTCCATTGAAAACTATGGAACATGTACAATATCAAACTAGGTACTATTTTGCGTGAAATTTGGTGCTATTATATACCAAATTTGGTACTATATAAAGCAACCAATGTAAATGGTAAACAGTATGTTGGACATTTATACCTCTATCCATTTTGGTACTATGATATACCAAAGTTGGTATTGTAGTGTAGAGATTTTGAAAGTGTCATATAACTTGTATATATGCTAAGTACAATGCTTAGCATTTGTACCTTTGCCCTAGGTTGTGGTTTCAGTAATAGTTTAGGAACACTGATTTTCACAAAATTTGGTACTATTATGTACCAATTTAGGTATTGTTTGTACCAAAATTGGTGTTGTATAAAGCAGCATGTGCAAATGGTAACTAATATGTTGGACAACTATACTTTTGTCCAATTTGGTACTATGATATACCAAATTTGGTCGTGGTAATGTATAGAATATGTCCAATTTAGTACTATGATTCAACAAATTTAGTTCCAAATTTTGTATTGTGGTTCAAGAACACTATTTTGTATCAAAATTGGTACTTGACCTAAATTCAGTACTGTGGTTTAGGACCACCATTTTGTACCAAATTTGATTTAGGATCATTGTTTGTACCAAAATTGGTACATAAGTATACAATATTGAAAAATTGGTCTTACTTCTGAAAGAGGAAACCAAAAAAAGACTTAAGGAAGTCTACAAAGTGAGATGCTAGGTGGGAGAAGTACATATTTGGTCACTTGTGAGTATGGCAGATGGGATCAAGGCTATTACACCTGCAGCTTGGTCACTTTCATCATCATATGGCATATTATTGTATATATTCTCATGTACCTCATCATAGTAGATAAGCTAAATTGGTTATGGATTCTAGGGATAGCCTCCATGGGATGTGTATGGCTCTAACAAGATGGGAGTAGATCATAATAGAGGGGGTCTAATCCGATAGGGTATATGTATCAACTTTGCCTTCAACTTGGCCATAGTACAAGCCCTCAACTAATTTTCCACCTCTAACAATTTGTTATGCCAAAGGTCCTTCTATGCTCTTATTTTTTGATATATTATTTCTGTGTATTTTAGAAGTAGAAATCCACATTGGGGTCACATGCCTTGACTACAATGGTTTCCTTAATGGGCACAATGGAGTACAACACTTAAGGGTCTCCTTCAATTGTAATGGCTATCTGCTTCTACCGTCTCTGTTAATGGCACAATGGAGACATATTTCCATTCCTCTATGTGTTGTCTATTCTTGCATTTCCTCCACTGCCCATTCACACAGATGGATCAAAAAAGCATGGGAGCATTTGAAAGTGTACAACACATAGGTTGTTCATTGAGTATCCATCAATACAATGGAGTGAGCGGGAGCCTGTAATGCATTGACAGTCCCACAATAATTGATTGCACTACACATCATTCTTTGAAACTAACCAAAAAGCTCTTTGATTAGTGTACCTATGTACTTCTCTTATCAGCTAAAATGTTGCATTAAGAAATTTAACAAAAGCGAATGCACACTTTATAGGCCAACCATTTGATTTGAGCTCCTCACTCATGAGTGAGGGTTCTCTTTATGATAATGTTGTTGCTCTTGTGAGGATATTGCCAAGATCCACAAACTGCTTATTGTTTTAAGTGTTTCGAGCCAATATCTATGGCTACCTCTCACATAGCTATGTGCACTCTCCCACACACAAATGTAGTGAGCTTACCTTTGAATTCAATCAAGTGCCTCCTCCCACAAATCCACTGATAGCTCCATGATCCAAGATGTGCTCTCAAACAAGCTCCAACTCCAAGATCTGAGCTTTGACTTTCATAGCCATGTGCACAAGAAAGGAGAAGAGAAGGAGATGATGATGATGAAGAGAGGGGAAGAAGACATTCTTCACGATCCCTCACTCTCTCATACACACTCTCTCCCTCTCTCACACTCATCTCTCATACATAAGAAGAAAGAAAGAAGCAAGAAGCAAGAAGCAAGAAGCAAGAAGCAAGAAGCAAGAAGCAAGAAACAAGAAGAGAACAAGTTTGGCCACACACAAGAATGAGCTTTTCTATTCACTTTTGACTTTTTTACATATCTTATCCCCTCCTTGGGGATCCATCTCCTTTTTGGTGTGGCCTTTGTCCATTCCTCCACTCTCTTTTTCCTCCTCTTTCCTATTAGCATTGGCCTTAGCTCATGCCTCTCATTCTTTACAACTCACATGGGAGAGAGCCTGACACTCTTTTATAAAATGAATTACAATGTTCCTGGCACTCTTTTTACTAAAGTATCAAGGTGCACTTAATTCTTGTGCGCTTCCTTATGCATTTAGAATTTTTTCTATGCTTTGTGTCTTCAGATTTTCTGAGTATACCTTTGTTCTCCATCTTTCTCTTGCCTCGGGACTATCTTTCACTTGTGATTTTGTCTTAGTCTTCTAAGGGTTAACATTATCCCCTTCTAGTTGAGTGTCAATCCCATGGCACTTGATGGTATGGGCTAAAAATGTTAAGGGTCAATGTGGAATGGTTCTTGGTGCCATAGAGAGATAGGTCATGTTGGAGATGCTTTGTGCAGCAAGTTTTGAAGGTTGCCAATGTTGGAGATAGATGGCTAGTTGAAGAAGACCTCTGTAGGTATTGGCTTGCTGCACTGCTATACAATGTACCTGAAAAGAAAAAGAGTGCACTTCCTAGGGGGTTGTGTCTACCTTATTGTGCAGTGCATTGTGTAGGTGATGGTGGAACTAGGCAATGGGTTGACAAAACCACAAGCAAGTCTAAGGTGTTGTCCCAAACTTGAGGACCCAATTCGTGTAAAGGAAGGTGTTGTCCACTTTGCATATAGGCCTTCCAGTTAACTATTACATTGAGGGGCATAGATGAAAAAAACAAGTGGTTGCACACAATAAACCTACTATTACTCTTATCCTCTAATAGGCTCAGACAAAATGCTGGCAAGAGGATGGCTTTCATCATGTGGTGGGCCATTGTGTAGCCATCTATTCCTGCATTAACATAAAAAAAGAGGGATGGTAACCGCTCTTCCTCTACAGTAGGATTTTGTTTTAGGACTATTTGCAAAAGGCAAAGATAATTACATGCAATAATGAAAGCAGTATTTGGACATGATGAGAAAACTCTGAGGAAGCCTACTATTGATGGGTGGAGGTCTCTTTCAGTGAAGGTTAGACATTCTTTAGGAGATACAACATTCACATTGTAGATCATAGGGAAGTCGTACCTACCATGCACCAAGGGTTATAATCAACTCCAATCCTCTACGAGTAGGGCATGTAGGTAGGGTCATCCCTCTTGTGTGGTATGGTGCTACAGAAAGCCATGCAAGCCTCCAAGTTAGAGTCCCAAATATTTTTGTGTGCCACTTAGGTTGGGCCTCATACCCTTCCACTTTCTTGGGTACCTCCACTACCTTAACTTCCCATAATATGTTGGCTCTTGTTGCCACCTCATGGGGTGTCTCATTCTTTCCTCCAACCATCTCCTCCCCAGCCTTGCTGAGAGCTACATCGTCCACCACCCTTGGAGATAATACCCTATCCAACATTTGAGGGAAGGTGAATGCAAATTCAAAAGGGCAGCTGATTTTTCCCATTGCTCCCACACTACAAGTTCCTAGCCTCAATTTACAAGGTCACACTCCTCTTCTTGAAGGGATGGGCATGTGTGGAACTTACAACAGCTTTGCTTGGAGCTTTTTGCATAGTTCATTTTCTCTCTCTGCCTATGCCTCATCTCCACCATTCTTTCAGGTGGTATGGCTTTCTCTCTTTGCTCTTTCGATTGTGCTTGTGGTTGTAGAGGGGAGCTCGGTTCATATAATTATTCTTCCTCCACCGAGTCATGCTCAAAGTCAAGCCTTCTTCATGGATTGGATCTATTGGCTGTTATGGGAGAGGGTGTGCTCATTACTCCAGATCCCCAAACCCTAGCAAGTCGAGTTCTTGCGTGGTTAATCTAGCTAAGATCAAATGGGCTCATTGCTCCTCCACTCCTAAGCTAGTGCTAGGTTTGGGTGCCTTGGCATGGAGTACATGTTGCAGTGCTCTCTTTGCTAGCTCTAATTTCCTTTTGACTTCCTCGAGGGTCTCTTCTTTGCTTGACCATGTTACATTTAGCACTATGTTTAAGAAGGCTCTTTGTTGCTCCAACATCCCCATCTCTACAGTTGCAGCTTTTCTCTCTACCATGAGACGTTCATCTCTGAATGGGCCAGTAGGTAAGCTAAGTCTTTAATTCTATCCTCATTCTTGGCTGCCCATTCTTTTGACTTCTTGCTCATCTACTCCAAACCTTGATTCTGGTATTGGGCTAGAGTGGCAATCACCTACTCCTACTTCTGCCATAATACATGCATTTGTTCTTTTTCATGGTTTCGATACTCCACTTGTTCTTGTAGGATTGCCTGCTCATGGAGAGATACTTGGAGTTGGTTATGCATCTCTACCAACTTCTTCATGGCCTCTTCATCTTTTTGTGTTTTTGCCACCTGCAACTCTTTTTTTGCTTCCTTTGTTTGCCTCTTCAATTCCTCGTATTCCATCTCTAGGTGTCTATTTTTCATGATTTGAAAGGCACACATTTCCTCTAGAGCCATACAATCCTCCCTTTCTTAATCATACAGATCTTTTAGGCTTTTTTCTCCTTGCCTTGTCTTTAAGGCCTCTTTCAATGCAATCATTTCCCTATTTATGATGACCATTACCCTCACTTTTTCTAGTATGTAGGTTGTAAAGGCATTTTTTTCTTCTTCCAACTCTGTAAATGTGGCCTTTTTCTCTTTAGTCATCTTGTCAAGTTGGCTTACCAATTTATCATATTCTTCTGTGTTGTGCATGGTTGAGGGCATCGAAGTAGTTGACACTTCCAAGCAAGGTATCTTTAGCCCTTGGCGTGATTCAACATTAGCTACTACTGGTGGCCTTTTAGTTATCGCAAAGGGAGCTCCTTTGCTTGGTGCAAGTGCAAGTTCTTGCACTTTTCTCACTAGATACTGCACCCAAGACATGACATTGCTTTCATTGATTGCCCCTTTGGTGGTTCCTTGCATTGGGGTGATTGTAAGGGTGACCATGACTAGTGGGATTGCCTGTAGAGGGGCCTTTCCCTTGTCTTCTGCCATCACCGATCTTTGTCTTGTCTCTTTCGTGGTATCACTTGTGCCTAGCACATCCTCTTGTGTGGGGCTCATCATAGCTAATTTTGAAGATTGAGAGGGTTGCTCCATTGATCTTCTAATGGCCACCGCTATCTGCTCCTCCTCCTCCTCTTGTCTCAGTCTTTCTTCCTCTTTCTCTTGTTTCTTCTTGTGTTCCTTTTGAAGTCTCCTAGATTCTTCTTCCACCCTCTACAATTCTCAATTTTCTTTTGTGGTGGACCAAGTTCTCCTAATGGGGATTTTCAATGTGATCTTCCTTCTTCCTCCTTGGCTTGATAGCTCTAAGCCTTGTTGTTCATTGACTATCCTTTCACTCAAGATTCCTTGCTACTGCTGAGTGGGTTGATTAGCCTCTTTCTCATTAATAGCTTGTTCTTTTTTGTCTTGTTGATCTCCTTGTTGGATTCTTCATCCCCCTACTCTTCTATTCAGAATGAAACAAGAGGGCTCATTGGGGCAAGGGAGTGATTCTCCTCTTGGATCTGTGATGGTTCAGAGGTTTCCTCCCTACTACTTCTTCTCTTTCCACCTCCCCTAGGGCTTCCTAGATTATAGCTATTAGGACCCCTCCAAACCCTATGGTTGATGCTTGGAAGCTAGTTTTTCCTTTTCTGACTCCGCTATGGTAGTCGAAGACTCTCCCCCTACTACCCTTGGTGATGCTGCTAGCACCTTTGCTAATAGTTGGATTTTTTTTTCAAACGTAGACATTCTAATTCACCTTGTCCAATGCATTTTCTGCAAGGCTCTCAAGAAATGGCACTCTTATTCCTTTCATGAGGGCATTATACCTTTAACTTGAGAAGAGGGTGTAGACCATGTTTGCTTGCAGTTAGATGGTGGGATCCACGATATCAACTAAGCTAATTCCATCGTTTGTGTAGACTTTCTTATTATCCATTCCCAACATCCCATAGACGTCCCTCTTCGGCCTCTTCTCTGGCTTTTCCACAAGTCCAAGGGCTTCTCCACAATTTATGGGCTAAGTTCAACTTCTACCCTTTTAGGTAGGTTTAAATCATTTACCTTAGTCCATCTCCACTCCTTTTTTTCCATGAGATCCTTCAAGGGGCTTTAAGTTTGCAGCTAGCTTGCTAGCTAGCTCACGTTATAGGTACTTGAGATTCTATGGAGTTCCAATTTTTTAGTCGGGACATGATAGGTGATTGGTGTTGGTTAGCTAATGGAACTCTTGGCCATCATGCATAGGGACATTGTGGGTAGGTTTGAGGTTGTGACTCTGTTGGGTTTACTAGGTGAGTTTACAGCTTGCCTATATTCATCCTCATCAACTAAGAATGGGAGGTCAATGGTTGCCAACACATGCATCTAGTCATGCTCTTCCTCAAGACAAGGAATGTACTTTGTTATAGGTCCATAATCACTTTTAGTCTTTGAGTCACCCTTTACCATCATAGAGATGGCATCTAGGTCCACTAGTGAGGTTTTTTAAGTGTCCATCTCTACTCGAACTACTTCTAACCTATTTCCTAAGAATATCAGGCCATTACCCCAATCCTCTTCTCTTGGGCATTCCTCATCCAAGGTTTGTTTAGTAGGATATT
Source organism: Lygodium microphyllum (assembly GCF_053477565.2). NCBI lineage: Eukaryota > Viridiplantae > Streptophyta > Polypodiopsida > Schizaeales > Lygodiaceae > Lygodium > Lygodium microphyllum. Next base: position 67,525,612 of record NC_141149.1, on the reverse strand, counting down.
ATGATCCACTCCCTTCATAACTATGAAGTTCACAGAGAATTGGATTTTGACCATCTTTAAAGGCCAATCCTTTAGGACTTTGAAGGGTCTAACCTTCATCCCATTCGCTAGAGTGATATTGAATCATGTTCTATTTATGGGTTTTTCCAAGCCTACATGATTGTATGGCTAAGTATACTAACTCCTGTTCCTATGTCTACTATCCCCTTCCACCACGTAGGATCTCCTAGGGCAATGACAAGTAAGGTTGTGTGCATCTCAGTGCCTTCCCAAAAGGAATTCACTTGTGGGGACTTAGGCATTGGATTTAACATTAGGTTTGGTATGTGCATCACAGTATCATGGTTGCGCAAGTCATATAGCTCATGTCTATCGATTCATTCTACCCATTGCTTCAACCCTTGCCACAATGCAAGGTTTTGCCTAAGCAATTCTCCCAGTGGCAACCTTACGAGAGTTGATGTAAGTGTGTTTAGAAAGTTTCCAACTATCTTTCCCTCCTTAACTTCATGAATTTCCTACCAATGCCCTTGGGTGGCCCATCTATTCATGGCATCCATGATCTACCCATGTGGCTATGCTCGTGGTGATGTTTCCTCTCCTACTCTCTCAAGTACATGGGAGAGACTAGTAGGCTTATGGTTGAGAGTTCATTGATCTCATCCTCAATGATAGATTCAGCATCTCACAAGTGAGCTTGTGCTTCTTTTATCCATTCCTTGACCTTAATCCACAATCTTTAATTGTTGGTTGGGGTCAAGCAACCTTAGCGCTTCATGTCTCTTTCATCTTAGGAGCATATGTTTCTGCTTTTGAATCGGTAACCTACTTTCCCTTTGTTAATGTAGTCTCACTCTCTATTTTGAGTGTCATTTTTACCTATCCTCTTTTTCCTTCTTCATCGGCTCTTCTTTCCCTTAGAGGCTACATCTAAGTTGCTAGGTCCAGGAAATGAGATACCAGCCTACTTTATTTGGGCTCGTGTCATGAAATTTATGGGGATAGGTGTGGTATCATTGATAGGTGACTCGACACAAAAGAGTCTAAGCAACACACAGATGGTACGATTGCACTCGACTGAAGGTTTTTGCCTAGGCAATTAGTGAAAAGGTGTGTAACTCTGCATATGGGACACCTTAGGTGGTTGGCCTTCTCCCTATTTGCTTGCTCCTTTTTAGGGGGTAGAGGAATGAGATATACCTTAGATGGCCCCATGTCCAACATGTTATGGGCTCATGGTTCTAACCTCCTCCTAGGTCTCTACCTCTTCCTTTACCTAAAGCAACGATTGGCATAGGCCTAAATTCCATCAACATGGGATAAACCTCCTCGTCATAAGAGACATAAGGGTTCACGCATGAGTCTTTCTCAAGTGGTTCCTCTACAAAGTGCACTAGAGCATCGCTTGGTGGATGGGTCACTATAGGCCTTGGTGGTTTGGGGATTCCTGTGGGGTTTATGTTGATCCTTGGAGCGACTAGCTTTAAATCGTTAGGTGCAAGTAGAGCCAAAGGGGCTCCGCTTCCAAAGAAAGACTACCTAACTCTTGGATAGTGTGGCTTAGTTTAGGGTTACTAGTATGGCAACCATCTTGGCAACCGACAGTGCATATCATCATGCCAAAATCTTTTGCAGTTGTCACAAGGTCAAGAATTAGGATCAAGTCATTTAGATGGAAGGTGTTTTAGTCCACAATGCACACACTTCACATGATGTCATACTAGCCTTTGTATTGATTCCTATATTTTGGCTAGCTTAGACTTGAGCTCAGTTATCGCTTGGGTCTTGTCTACACTCTTTCCTTTATCTTGCTCATTGGGGGCTGCTCGTTTGCTAAGTACTAGAATTCTCTCATCGTTTCTAAACATGTTGCTCCCTTGTTGTGTAGCCCTAGAGCTTCTCTCTTTGTGGTGCGCAGATCGGATGCTGTACGCTTGCGTAGTGAATGCGGGAAGGTCCCCAAGAACAATAGAACTCTACTTTTTGCACAATTTACAAGGTAAAAAGCATGAACGACATGAACAAGAGACCAATTGGGTGCAATCTCCCCTCATGCCTTGTGTGAGCGCTCCACAAAGCATGTATTTTATGTATTATTCATCTTGAAGCTCAAATAATAGCCCAAATTACAAAATAGCAAGCTTTTAGCTTTTGAGTTTGCTTTAACACAAAAGAGGAATAAAGCTAATGGACGGTGCCCAAAAAGTCTGGCATGCCCAATACAATGTCCAAGGAGAAATAACATAATCATGCGCCCATGCGCATACAAAATAATAATAAATAACCGATGCCTCAATAAATAGGTGTGACAAAATATAGGTGCCATGCCTAAGGTATGCGCCCATCAAAATATAATCAATAAATCGAATACTCGCTATCCTCCAATGCTTTCCTCCGCCACTGCTGCTATCTCTACACATCAACTGAAGCATTCACAATTGTTAGTAAAATAATACAATTAAACCGACAAAAGTGAATACCTAGCAGTTTTCAGCTACATAAATAAATCAACTGGTTAGAAATAAATCCTAACCTTAATTTATTACGAGTGCGCACTCTAAACTCATAAACGTTTATTAATTTAATATGCATTTTGCGGAATCACCCGCTATGGAATCACCCATGTACACACTAAATTAATGAAACGCCCGAAAAGGACAGGTGTCCCCATCAACTTCTCGCACAAAGAATCCACTTTGTGTATGAGCCCCGGTCATCAAAGTTTACGGAATCCACCGTAAAACCTCACGGAATCCACCCTGAAATATGCCTCCTGGCATCATACCCCCGGGGTGGGATAGCAATTGACCTCAATTGCTATTAGCTCAATGTGGAGCTAACAGAGTGGGGAAAGCATTTAAGTCTCTAGCGTGCATCCATTGTGCTTCCTCTACAGGATGGTTCTTAAATTTAACTAGATATCTAGAATATCTTCGGCCAGTTCTAGTGGTCAGAAAATCAGTGTCTATGATAGCTTCAGGTTCAAGTATTTCAGTCTCTTCCTCTAACAAAGGTGGGTTTTCATAAATAGGGTGTACAGGTAATTGGCCTCTAAAGGGTCGTAGTAAACTAATGTGAAATGTGTTGTGAATTTTCCAGTGAGGTGGTAATTCTAACTTGAATGCATTGTCATTAATTTTATGAATGATCCTAAATGGTCCATAGAATCTAGGGGCTAATTTCACAACATGGTGTCTATCTACACTTTGTAGTTTACGTTTTTCTATTCTAAACCAAACATAGTCATCAACTTGGAAATTCATTGCTTGTCTTTTCTTATTGGCTTGCTTGGTATATGATTGCTGGGCTTTGGCAATCATGTCTTTAACCTCATCAAAAATAGTATTATGCATACTAGCAATATCATCAGCACTCTGAATTCTATTTGACAAAGATGCAACAGGTGTAGATAATCTATAACCATAAATCACTTCAAACGATGCTTTCTTTGTAGATGTGTGTGGTGTATTGTTATATGCAAACTATAATAAATGCAAATGTGTATCCCATGTCTGTGGTTTAGAAATAGTATAAGCACGTAAAAGATCTAGTATAGTACTATTAGTTGCTTCTGTTTGTCCATAAGTTTCAGGATGAAATGCAGATGAGAAATCAATTTTTGTGCCTAGGTTAGCAAACAGAGTAATCCAAAAGTTGTTACAAAATCTAGAATCACAATCAGAAATAATAACTTTTGGCAATCCATGGTTAGTAAAAACAATTTTCAAAAACAATTGTGCTGCCTATGATGCTGTTAAAGTTTTCTTACATGGAATGAAATATTCTTGTTTACTAAACCTGTCTACTACTGTCCAGATCATATCATGGTTAGATTTAGTATTAGATAAACCAGAAATAAAATCCATAGAAATTTGTTCCAACGGTCTAGATGTAATAGACAAAGGCATAAGTAATCCATACTGTTTACCATGATGTCTCTTAACTCTTTGACAAATCAAACATTCAGAAACAAAGTTAGATACATTAGTGTCCATATGCGGCCAATAAAAATCTTCAGTTAATGTACGTAAAGTAGATATGATACCTCTATGACCTTGATATGGGGGACAATGAATCTCATTCAAAACAAAAGATTGGAATGGAACTGTAACACACAATCTCTTTTCATAAAACATAAATCCATCATTATATGATAATGAATCAATAGGAATCAAGTTATTTTGAACTAATTTATTCCAATCAGCTTGAAAAGTAATATCCTGATGATAAGTATCTTTCATAGCAATCAAAGAATCAAAAGATATAATAGAAATATTATGAATGGCAGATCTTCTACTTAATGGATCAACGACTACATTTTCTTTATCGGGTTGATATTGAATGATAGGATGAAAAATCTGGATAAAGGATGCCCATTTGATATGTCGGTCACATATTTGGGGTTGGCTAAGTAAATGTCTAATACTTTGCTGATCGGTCGTAATCATAAATTCTGAACCCATTAAGTAGTGTTTCCATTGTCTTAATGCTTGTACAACAGCTAATAGTTCTTTGTCATATGTGGAATATTTTAGTTCAGAGGGTTTCAACTTACAACTAGAATAGGCTACAGGATGATTATCCTGCATAAGTACAGCTCCTATTCTTGATCCACTAGCATCAGTCACTACTAAAAAGAATGGTCTATTAAAATCAGGCAACTGTAGGAAAGGGGAATGGGTTAATGCTTATTTCAATAAGTCAAAGGATTTCTGTTGATTATCGGACCAATGATAGACAATACCTTTCTTCAGAAGTTTAGTCAATGGTAAAGCAAGTAATGAAAAATTACATACAAACTTCCTATAGAAACTAGCAAGACCAAGGAAAGATCGTAACTCATGCACATTTTTAGGTACATGCCAATTCAATATTGCATCTATTTTCTTAGGGTCAACTTTAATTCCATCACATGATACAATATGACCTAAATACTCAATTTCAGTTTTAAAGAATTCACTCTTTTCAGGATTTGCATACAGTTGATTATCTTTTAGTAATTGGAAAACCAATGACAAATGCTCATAATGTTCTTTCTCATTTTGACTAAACACCAAAATATCATCGAAGAAGACAATTACACAATACTGATATTTCAAAAATATACGGTTCATCATTCTACTAAATGCAGCAGGTGCATTAGTCAATCCGAAAGGCATCACTAAAAATTCATAATGACCAAACTGTGTCCTAAATGCAGTCTTGAATATGTCAGACTTATCTAGTCTCACCTAATGATAACCATACTTAAGGTCTATTTTACTAAATAAAGCAGATCCTTGCAGTTTATCCATAAGGTCATCAACTCTAGGAATTGGATACCTATTCTTTACAGTGATCTTATTTAAAGCTCGATAGTCAATGCACATATGATAGGTATTATTCTTTTTCTTGACTAACAAAACAGGTGCACCAAATGGAGAACTACTAGGTCTAATCAATCCTCTATTTAGTAATTCCTCAACTTGACTTTGAATTTCTTTTTGCTCTATCTGGTTATGCCTATATGGTGCTTTGCAAGGTGGTTGTGTACCAGGAATCAAATCTATTTTATGGTCTTCTAGACGTGAAGAAGGTAAACCGGGTGGTAGATCTTCGGCAAAACAGTCCTTAAAATGTGCAAGAAATTCTTTATGCCTAGGATGCATATGATTTTCTTTAACTTGTAGTTCATTCACCCAAATGAGATAGGATTTATTACTCTTGCGTAATGCACGTTTAGCTCGAGTATGAGAAAGCAGTGGAAAAACATTAAATGCATGCATACCATACAATGTAATATGTTTTCCTTGAAATTTAATATTAATTGAATGTGTGGAATAATCTATATCAGGGTTATGCTGATGACGCCAAGGCATACCTAAAATAATGTCACTCGACTGTAATGGGACAACTAGAAAATTTCTTCTTTCAATGTATTGACCAATTTGAATTTCTAAGTCATGCACTTCCTGTGTACCATTATACCTAGTGCCTAAGAATGCTGCTTTGATGCGATAATGCGTAGGTACAGTCTGTAACTTCAATTCTTTTACTAGTTTTGCTGAAATAAAATCATGAGTACTACCGTCATCATGCAAAATAATCTTTTCCTTTCCATGCACCAAACATTTCATAGTCAATAAAGAATGTGGAGTTGGCATACCTGGTAAAGTATCCAAAGGAGTAATAATGTCGTCCTCATCTTCTGTGAAATCAGGCATATCTTCATGTTCGTCTTCTTCCATTGCTCCAAGGTAGTTAATATGGGCAGGTGGCTTCTTCGAATGGCAATTTGCTGCTAGATGTCCAGGCTGGTGGCATTTATAACATACTATTGGTTTGGCTTTGGTTACATTGTTTGCAATGGGAGGAAGTCTAGGTACATTAGGATTTGGCTGTGGAATAGGCTTAGGGTTTTGATTGGGATTGGTTGGTAAAGCAGGTGGTTTTGCCCAATTTTTATGAAAAGATGATGAAGTGAAACGACCTTGATTAAATCTTCTAAAATTTGAGTTGAATTGCTTAGATCCATAATTACCATTGGCTTGGAATTGCTGTGGACGTCTGTCTCTACCTCGCAGCTTGTCTTCAGTGTCGTGGGCTAATGAAATTGCGTCTTCAAGAGTAGCAGGCTTGAACATGTTAACTTCAGCGTAGTAATGCCCAAGGAGTCCAGACATATACTTGCGCTTGTGTGTCGCTTCAAGTACGTCTTCAAGGATGCGTAACTGGAGTAGTGCATTCCAAAAACGCTTTGTGTACTGAGGAATAGGCTCACGATCCCGTTGCTGAAGAAGATCCCATTGCTTTATAGCTTTCTCATGAAATTGTGGAGGAAGGAAATTCTGCATAAACTTCTTCTTGAAATTCTCCCAGGTAGTGGGACAATCTATACTCATGCGTACCACTGTCCACCATAGAGATGCTCTATCCACTAAATGATTAGTGACACACTTGATTTTATCTTTTTCTGCATAGGTTTCCTCATGAAAGCAGTCATCAAACTGGCTAATGAATGCAAGAACAGTTTTTCCCTCTCGAGTGCCATTGAAAGTATGGAATTTGAAATTTCTTTTACTTATCTTTGATTCCTTGCTGATGGTTTGAGCTTCGAGAGTCGCGTCGATGGTACGTCGAATAAGATCTTCAGATTGAGGTTCCTCTTTGTCAGTAGACGATCTTTGTAAATTTGCCAATTGAACTTGCAATGCTTGCCTAGCCCTTCGTTCTTCATCCAATTGCATCATAATTAAGTCCAGCTTTTGCTCCATCGTAGGTTCAGGTAGGTCACCTTCAGCCATTAAATCATCCATATGTGATTCCGTCATCCTGCAAAACTCAAAAGACCTTACACTCTCAAAATCAAGTTAGCGGGATGAGCGTAGCTCAAGTTTGGGAATACAAGGCTTATGTATTTTTGGGTGTGGCTTTCACAATCTTTGAAAAATCTGCGTTTTATCCTTCTTCGTATGCTGAAAATGCTTCAGCAAACCTGCGTATGCGTAGAGTACCTTCCAATGAACAACTTTGCAGTTCGGAGTTTTTGCACAGGAACCACCCTTCTATGAGTTTTGAATAGAAGTCAATTTTGACTCCAGTTGACTTGTCTGACTTGCAGAGTACCAGACTAATGTGACTTGTAGAGTTTGTAGACTTGCAAAACTTAGTTGCTTTAGGTGACTTGCAGGATTTCAGCTTGAGAGACTTGCAGTACTTGGTTAACTAGGAAGACTTTGGTGATTAAGCTTTTATAAAGCTTTAATGACTAGTCTTTAGGAATTATCAAACTGACTGCTGCCGTGAATTCGAATTTTAGGAGGGGGGTAGCTGTTTTTCGCCGCCGAATTTCACGCCAGTATTCCGCCCTGCCGCCGTTTTGAGAGCTTGAAGCTTAATTAGCTTCCAATTAAGCTTTATAAGCTTAAAACTCAAGCTTTTAAGCTTATGAAACTATAAAACTTATCTCTGTAGTCTGTGAGTAGACAACTTGGAGAAGAGGATGTAGGAGTGGTCCTCCGTCTCTGCAGACCGGTCCCTCGCGGTTTGATGATGGAAACAGGGGTTCTTGATCGCCAGGAATCTGCCTGTATCGACCGTTCGCGACGAGATTGACCGTAGAGCTCAATTGTTCCAGGAGCTCCGCCTTCGCACAAGATGGGTAGCGATTGGAAGCTCTTGATCTCAGCTTCACTCTGATACCACTGGTGCACAGATCGGATGCTGTACACTTGTGTAGTGAATGCCGGAAGGTCCCCAAGAACAATAGAACTCTACTTTTTGCACAATTTACAAGGTAAAAAGCATGAACGACATGAACAAGAGACCAATTGGGTGCAATCTCCCCCCATGCCTTGTGTGAGCGCTCCACAAAGCATGTATTTTATGTATTATTCATCTTGAAGCTCAAATAATAGCCCAAATTACAAAATAACAAGCTTTTAGCTTTTGAGTTTGCTTTAACACAAAATAGGAATAAAGCTAATGGACGATGCCCAAAAAGTCTGGCATGCCCAATACAATGTCCAAGTAGAAATAACATAATCATGCGCCCATTGTGGGAGCTTTCGCTCAACCGCCAAGACCCACGGACCGCTTATTGCTTCAAGCATTCCAAGCCGAGCACGAATGGCTACCTCTCACATAGCCGACGTGCCATCCATATCTACGGGTGTAGTGAGCTTACCTTGATGCCGTTCGAGTTACCTCCTCTCCCGCGCACTCCCGTAGCTCCACGATCCAAGTGCAAGCTTCAAGCAAGCTCCATCCTCAAGCTCCACACTCCAAGCTCCATTTCCGCGAGCAAGACAAGAGAAGAGAAGAGAAGAGAAGAAGAGAGGAGACGATGGAGAGCTTCTCCTTCTCGGTCCCTCACCCTCACACACTCACACACTCACTCCCTCATACTCTCACACTCCCTCTCTCAAGCACAAGATCAAGCAAGTAAGAAGAAGAAGAAGAAGAAGAAGGGGAGAGCTACTTTTGGCCACACACAAGAATGAGCTTCTCATTCACTTTTCAACTTTATATACAAAACCCTAAATCCCTTTTGGGCGGTCATCCCCTTTTTCCCCTTTTTACATGGCCGGCCATAGCCTAGGCCCTTTTTTCCATTGTCCTTCTATCTTCCTAGCTTCTTTTCCACCACCCATCTACATTTACAAATTGCACACGTGAGAGCCCGACACTCTTTTACAATATTTCAGGGTGCGCCTTTTTATTTTAAAATGCGCCTTTCCCCTTTTGCCTTTGCCTTGGACTTTTAAGGTTGCCCTTGCGCTTTTGGCCTTTTCTCCTTTTCTTTCTTCAGTCGGGCTACCTTTTTTCCGCCTTTGCCCTGCGTCTTTTCCACTTCCTTTTTCTTTCTTCGTGTTGGGGTTAACATTACCCCCCTCCTAGACGAGTGCCAGTCCCATGGCACTCATCGTCGTAGGTAGCAGGCTGTAGCATGCACCGAAGACGTGGGTGGCAAGGATGCCTGTAGTTTCCGTGGAGGAGTGTTGGTGGTGGTGTGGAAGAAGGTCTTGGGGGCCTATTGGTGGCCAAGTTGGCTGGTGGAAGGTTGTTGGAGTTGGTGGTGGGGATTGCATTGATGGCCAGCACAAGTGTTGGTTTGTTGGGGATTCTGCACATGACGATTCTTTACGAGCTTGTCGAATGGTAAGGGATAAGCATTCAGAGTTGGGTGTTGATGAAGAGTGAACGACACTTTCATTGGAGTCTTCAACACCTGCAATTGAAAACCTCTCATGTGGTCTCTTCCTAAGGGTAGTGCTAGTCTTCTCTATTGTGCACAAGACATAGTGCAATTAGTTTGGGAGACAGGTCGAACTCTAAGCAAGCTGAGAGTATTGTCCTGCAATTGAAGACCCAAATTGTGTATATACTTCGGTGTAGGTATTATGTGAGTGCTTGTGCATACTTAGATATTACTTAGTTAGAAGACTGTCAGCCTGGTTCCTTGTATAGCAATGGGTCAGTGAAGCAAGGGGCTAAGTTGATGGAAAATTTGTCAATGAGGACGGGGAGTACACTTGAAGATTGCTTGAGACATCATTATGGTCTTGTCAAGGCAATGTAGCATAATTGAGCTTCTTGATGTCTTAGCTGTTGGTAGCTAGTGGCTACTTGTAGTACTTGGAACGTATGGTGTACTTTTCCATTATCTTTCAAGCCTTGCTTACCACTGTTGATTGTAATGGCATTGAGATGGAGTGTAAAAGAATTGTGCAAGTGGTACAGGGTGACAGGTTTAACCATAGGCGAGACAAGCTCCCTAGGTATGTCCTGTCCTTAATGTGCCCTGAACAATTGTGGGGGATATACAAAGGGCTAGGGGATTAGGGACAGAGCCAGCCGACCAAGGTCACTGGATGTACCTAATTTGAGGACCCCTAGGTGCGGTGCTGTGATCGTGTGTGCTTTTTTCTTTTTCTTTTTTCTTTTTCTTTCTTTCTTTCTTTCTTTCTTCTTCTTTTCTTTTGTTTTCTTTTTTTCTCTCTTTTTTTTTTGGGTGGAAAAAGTGAATACAATTAATGCCATACATTGAGACTGTTAGCCTTTCATTTGGATTGCAAAATGTTGGGATTCAAAGGCTATGAAGAATTGATATTACAGAGATGATTGTGTCACCAGTCTTGATGCTAGAGGAACTATTGTTGAGATGAAGAGATACACTTGAGATTTTGCAAACCTCTTTGTAACATGTGAGACATCGAACAATTGAGGTAGCACTTGGAGTGAGCTGTGCATGGACAAGGGCAGAGCATCTTGCGAATTGAATCCTGGATGATGAAGAGACGTTCGCCCTTGTTGAGAGCGTGGCTCCTGCCCAAACATGGAGTTTGGCCAAGAAGGAGGAGGTAATCTTTGGCCATGCTCAGTTGCAATATGTGCTTTTTCTGCAGAGGTGACCTTGGGTTCTCATCCAGTGGCGTTTCCGTCATGGCTTTTGTTTCTTGGTATTTCTGTCACTTTCTCCATAATGGTTCTTTGTGGGGTTGGTGGTCTTGTGGTGACTTGGATATTAAACGCTTCTAGACATTAACATGTGTCAGTCTGCATCAAGTTGTTACTTCGTGAGAGTACATGCTCGCTTGCGTTAAGTACATCGGACCAATGCCATCATGTTAAGACATAATTTTTCAGAATGCTATGATGCCTATCCCATTACTTGTTAAGGTCGCATACATTAACGAGAAGTAATAGGAATGTGTACAAGTGGGGATCTTGCCCCTTTACTCATCAAAAAACAAAATGTTATGGCATGTTGACTTGTCGAGCTACTTGTACATCATAGGGATTTAGTCGATAGTTACGAGGTGGGGTGAGTCCGGTTGGCTAGGCGACCGGGGCGATGCTAGTGCGGGGCTCCCGTGAGGCTGGGCAGGGAACATGTCGGCCGGGACATGAATGGTGTAGTCCCGGGCCGCTACCGTTTCTAGAATGTCTTTAAATAATTCATTAAATTCTGCCCTATCCTTGGCCGCCTTGTCACTTCGTGAGCACCTGGTGCCTGAGCGTGCGTTGGGGGTCTGTGCAACTGGCTTTGCCACATTTTGTGTGCCTCCCAGAGCGTTTGCTCCCCTGGCCCGCGGATTCTTCGGCCTTCGTCTGGGGCGGTGTCTCTTGGGGCCGTGTTTCTTGGCGTACCTTTTAAGAGTGGGCACGTAGCGCACTGGCGGAGGGGCGTGTGCTACATGTTCCCGTCGGCTGCGGAGAGCATTTTTGCAAGCTAGCTGCCCTTGGTTCTCCATGTTTTCCTTGCGGGGGGCCTGTAAGATGCGAATCAAGGATTAGGATTTGTCACATGATAAGACCATTCATATGTAAGGGATTATAATGCAGATTATCAAGCGCATAGGACGAGAAGGGGAGGGGTGGGGCATGCAGTGCTTGTTGTAGAGAGATGGCCCCCGTGATGTATATTTAGCCTCTTGCCATTAGCAGATCTTGGTTTACGCCGAGTTACCTCGGGTGGCGGTCATGGATTTAGGCAGGGCTCCTCCCCAGAAGGATAGACTGGAAAGGGAAGAAGGTGTATAGAAAGGGACTATACCCTGTCTACAGCATGAGAGTTATTGGTCAAGGATTCCTATGGCGGTAATGTGGGTTGCATGCCCTTCACTTGGAGGTGGGGATAGTCACACGGCTTTTAAATGCATGATGAGAGGAGGATTCGAGAAGCTTAGCCTATGAGACCCAACTCTTCTCCCTGCGCTTGACTATCATTGCTTGTGTGTGTTGATATTGTTTATATACGGTGGCACAAAAAGCAGTGTTTATTTATATACATATTTATGAATCCATGTCACTTCACGAGGATAAGAACCAAGTGTAGAACTCGGGGTTGTACCAGAGCGTGGCACACGCATCCAGTATTCGCGGGAGCTTACTTAATACTGATAGATATTTTGCCACGTCGAGTAGCATGGAACCTTGACTGAGTCTACTGGCAATATGTAATTCCTCCTCAGTGAGAACCTTATCAATTAAAGGGCCCTGTAGCTTAGTTCCAGCTAAGTCCGTACCCTGAATGTCAGTCAGCACTCGAAGGGAAGTTGGTGCCATGTAGGTTGGGTCTCTTTGAGACCGCCACTTGGCCAATCGCTCCTCTGAAACTGTCATGATCTGAGCCCCTAGTTCGGCCATTACAACGCGGCTTTCGCACCAACGCTGCTCAAATTGACTCTGGCCTGCTGACAGTTGCTTTAGTTGCTCTATGTCTATAAGATTCGGTCGGCAGAGCATTTCATTGAATGTGACGGTTAAGCGCAGTTCGTCAGCCTCCTCGTCAGGGATGAGTCGCATGCGTTCATGCAGGAGCCTGTCGTAGTGCCCACTAAGATGTTCTTGTTCTTCCCATGTTAGAGGAAAGGTCAAGTAATCTCCGAGTTGCTCTTTGGGGATTGTGCCCATGTCCGCAAGGACGTAGACACGTGCGACCACTTTGAGCTTAGCATCCAACTCAGTTAAGCATTCTGTGACACTTCTATGTTCAACGAGGGCTTTCTCGGTTGCTATCTCATGCAAAGTTCTAAGAGTTTCCTTAGGCTTTAGCATGGCTGGGAGCTCAGGCCTAGATGAGCAAGACTGGTCAACACTAGGATTTCTTATGCTCTTGGGGTTCTCACGTTTCTCCTGAGGTTTTGCTACTCTTTTGTCATGGTTCTTCTCAGATGTGACTGGTATAGGTTTGTCACTTGGTTGTGACGACGTTGTATCCATTCTTGATTGGTCAATGTGAGTTCCATTGTCAGTGGATAGAGTGTTGCAAGCAACTGTTGATGGCAATGGTTGCTTTGGTTTTTCAGAACACACGGATGTGTCTGAGGTTTCACCGCTATTAGGAGAGGCATTAGTGGGCTCATTGATGGATGGACTCGATGCTTCATTCATCAGCTCTCCGACACCCTTCATCTCAATGTTCTTGGGGTCCACAACCACCTGCAACTGATGTTGTTTTCTCTGCTTTCTCCTCTTTTTCTTGGTCAGTGAAGGTGCCCCTCTCAATGACTCAGGACCTTGGACTAGATCAACCGTTGATGTGCTTGGTTGGGCCTCAGCCTTCTCTTTCTCTAGTGTGTCCTTACGGGACATGGCCGTGGCCTGCTGAATAGCCTTGCTAGGTTGTGAGAGCCCAATTACCTCCCGTTTCAGAGGGTCTAGCTCTTCTCCCAGCTCCCTTGAGTTTAGCTCCTCCAGCCTAGGCTTTAGGCCCTTTGAAAGTGCTGGAGTTTTTGAGGAAGTTGGTTGCAACACCTCTTCCATAGGTGAACTTCTAAGGACACGTTCCACATAGGGTATTGTCACGGCCAAGGGCTGTGACTGCTGTGATCCCTGATTGGAAGTAGTAGCAGCTAGTTTAGTGGGCCGGCTACCCTTGGTGGATTGCAGTGTCAAGTCCCTAGGGCGATCAGAAGAGGTCATGTCTTTTGTTGGCCTTTGAGCACTCATCTGTGTAGATCGAGCATGAGTTGATTTAGTCACATTAGGTTGCTCATGCATATCCTTGGGTCGAGAGCTACAGATGGCATCATGTTCCACCTCTTGGACATTTGGAAACTTAGATGGAGATAGAGATTGGAATTGAGCTGTTTCCCTTGACAACCGCTGTTGTGCTTCCTGTGTCCTTTTGGAAAAAGAGGATGTAGGAGATCCAGGACTCTTAGGTGGACTTGGCATTGGCTGAATGATTTGCTCGAGGCTTTTAGATGATTGTGCCATTTGCTTTGTTGAGCGATCAGCCTTGCCTTGAGCAATGTTGCGCCTATGATGTTTGTTCTCCCCTTGGGAAATCAAAGGCTCATTGGGCACTAATGGCTTTTGTGCATGCTCAATGGTTACATATGACATCTGCTTATTAAGCATGCTAGGTTGAGGCTCTTTCTTTCGAACACTCATGTCTGGTTTCTTGCCTTGAGACCTAGAGTTTCTCTTAGATTTCCTCCTGTGCTTCGTTGCTTTTGATGCACTCTGGCCTTCAGTCGACAGGGAGGTTTAGCAAGGGGTTTTGGCACCCAAATCCATCGGTTGCCTGCATAATACCCTTGAGCCCGAAGCAACGCCTTGGACATCCATCATGGCGTTGTGCTGGCTCTCCATCGACGCCTCCGTCTATAAGGCTTGGGCTTCTTTTGGGGTCTTCTACGATATTTGTAAGTCCAAAGCCCGTCCTTGGCATTGTCTCTTGACCTTTTTGTTTCAAGCATGGCCTCACTCAATCACTGGTTCTCGTTGTTTGACCTGTGCTTGTATTAACTCTTCCAACAAGTCCTTGCTCTCGTCAGTAGGCTTGGCTGTTATGTCAGCACCTTGCTTGCCTTTCCCTCGAGGTTCGATGAGGTCACCCTTGCTAAAGGTTGTGACTATCCTCACACCCGGTAGCGTCAGGTGTATCCTCTGTGCTACATAGTCAGCCTCACATTTGGTCGCCCTTTTGAAGGGTCTTCCTAGGAGGGTTTCTTTCCTGCAGCTAGCACTTTTTGGAGGAACATGAAATAGGATAGGCAAGCTTTCCGTTTCAATTGTCGCAAGGATTTTGCACTTTCCTATGAGTGCTTGTGGGTGTCCCTCATAAGGGCTAAGAGTTGCACTAGTCGGTGTGAGCTCTGGTTGGCCCAGTAGGGTCCATCATTCATGTGTCAAGATATTAAAAACTGCTCCTTCATCAATTAGAGCATTAATAGTATGCTCTCTTTTCGCGGTGAGTTTGACCCTAAGATAAGCAGGTGGTACTATGTCTTCATCTTCCGGGTCTCGGCTTGTAAATTTAAGCCTTCTGACAGATGCCCTTGAGTTTTCAACTGCACGACTAGATGTGGATTCTCCACTGCTGTCTTGGATCGTCAGTGCAGTGCTATTCAAGGTACATCTCTCATCAAGAGCGTCATGTCTAGTCATCTTCGCATTTGTAGCCTGCTGAAGTTGCATTTTTCTCTGACTAGTCATGGTTTGAACACAATGTCTTTGTGTTCTCGTGGTGTGGCCTTTTTGCCCTTGCTGGCTAGATTGGCCAATTGATGTTCTAGGGTCTCTGTTTCTCTCTATTCGGGTATGGGCTTTTGGTTGCTCTATTGCAAGTGAGATTCCATGCTGGTGCAGAGCCATTGCTATACTAGGGTCTAATTTGGAGGACCTGTTACGGTGCGTGTTTTCACTCCAACCTACTTGGGGGAGGTGCGGAGGGGGCACCCCTCTGCGGGGGTCCGGGGGGGGGGGGGGGCAGTCCCCCCCGGCCCGCAGGGCCGTTACGGTAAAAGCCATGCACAACTTGGAGGACCATTTATAGCCAAATTTTGAACTTCGTGCTCTAAATTCTAGCCTAGTGAGGATCTGTGATGTGCCTTTAGCTCTACGTAGCCTTTGGGGTCACTTTCGGGGTTTAGATGCGTCAGAACTTGTGTTCTGGATACCTGTCCGATTTTGACAGTTTTTTGGTCCGATTCTAAGATGTCCAATTTTCAAGAGTCTGATTATTAGAATCGGACGTCCAATTTTGGGTTGGTCCGATCGGCCTAGTGGTCTGATTTTGGTCACGTCCGATTCTGGGAATCGGATCAAAAAGTGGTATGATTTTCAAGGTGGTCCGATTCTGGGAATCGGATCGGACAGGGTGGTCCGATCCTGGCAGGTCCGATTCTGAGTGGTCCGATTATGGATTGGTCCGAGTGTCCGAGTCGGACAGGTTGGTCCGAGCGTTCGATTCTCAAAATCGGACGGGTTGGTCCGATCGGACGGTTGTCCGAGCGTCCGAGTCCGAGTGGTCCGATTTCCAAAATCGGAGGGGTTGGTCCAAGTCCGAGTGTCCGAGTGGTCCGAGCGTCCGATTCTCAAAATCGGATGGGTTGGTCCGATCGGACGGTTGTCCGAACGTCCGATTCTCAAAATCAAACGTCCGATTCTGGGACTCGGACGGCCTGGTGCGATGACGCGGCCGATGGCCCGCGAGTTGCACGTGATGCCTCTAGACTGACGTCTACTACAGTGAATCGGCCAACGCCTTCCAGATAGGTACAAAACACTACCAGGAAGTGACAGACATGCCTGGAATCACTATGGTACTTGAATCGAGCAGCACTCCAAGGATGTGTGCCCCTATTTTCCTGTTCAGCCTGTTATACAGCAATAGAAAATCCTACTGTTTGCTTCTTTTTCTTTGTTTTTTTTTTCCTACCTTAAATGCATACAAATCACAAAAAAAATACCTACACTACTTCATTCCACAACATAAATCTCAAGAAAGCAAAAAACCTACTTGCCAAGGAGATCGAATACCCTCTTCAACCCCCTCGCTTCCTACCTATCTACCTCGAGCACCGGTTCGGGGAAAACCCTACTCCAATGCTCGATTCGAAGCGCGCAAGCGCTCAAGGCTTGAATCCGTTGGTCCCGGCAACATAACCAAAATGTGGGAGCTTTCACTCAACTGCCAAGACCCACGGACCGCTTATTGCTTCAAGCGTTCCAAGCCGAGCACTAATGGCTACCTCTCAC
This sequence comes from Lygodium microphyllum, assembly GCF_053477565.2. Lineage (NCBI taxonomy): Eukaryota > Viridiplantae > Streptophyta > Polypodiopsida > Schizaeales > Lygodiaceae > Lygodium > Lygodium microphyllum. The sequence goes on along the minus strand of NC_141149.1, from coordinate 67,508,638 downwards.
ATAGCCGATGCGCCATCCATATCTACGGGTGTAGTGAGCTTACCTTGATGCCGTTCGAGTTACCTCCTCTCCCGTGCACTCCGGTAGCTCCACGATCCAAGTGCAAGCTTCAAGCAAGCTCCATCCTCAAGCTTCACACTCCAAGCTCCATTGCCGCGAGCAAGACAAGAGAAGAGAAGAGAAGAAAAGAAGAGAGGAGATGATGGAGAGCTTCTCCTCCTCGGTCCCTCACCCTCACACACTCACTCCCTCACACTCTCACACTCCCTCTCTCAAGCACAAGCTCAAGCAAGCAAGAAGAAGAAGAAGAAGAAGAAGGGGAGAGCTACTTTTGGCCACACACAAGAATGAGCTTCTCATTTACTTTTCAACTTTATATACAAAACCCTAAATCCCTTTTGGGTAGTCATCCCCTTTTTCCCCTTTTTACATGGCCGGCCATAGCCTAGGTCCTTTTTCCCATTGTCCTTCTATCTTCCTAGCTTCTTTTCCACCACCCATCTACATTTACAAATTGCACGGGTGAGAGCCCGGCGCTCTTTTACAATATTTCAGGGTGCGCCTTTTTATTTTAAAATGCACCTTTCCCCTTTTGTCTTTGCCTTGGGCTTTTAAGGTTGCCCTTGCGCTTTTAGCCTTTTCTCCTTTTCTTTCTTCAGTCGGGCTACCTTTTTTCCGCCTTTGCTCTGCGTCTTTTCCACTTCCTTTTTCTTTCTTCGTGTTGGGGTTAACACCCATGCGCATATAAAATAATAATAAATAACCGACGCCTCAATAAATAGACATGAAAAAATATAGGCGCCATGCCTAAGGTATGCGCCCATCAAAATATAATCAATAAATTGAATACTCGCTATCCTCCAATGCTTTCCTCCGCCACTGTTGCTATCTCTACACATCAACTGAAGCATTCACAATCGTTAGTAAAATAATACAATTAAACCGACAAAAGTGAATACCTAGTAGTCTTTAGCTACATAAATAAATCAACTGGTTAGAAATAAATCCTAACCTTAATTTATTACGAGTGCGCACTCTAAACTCATAAACGTTTATTAATTTAATATGCATTTTGCGGAATCACCCGCTATGGAATCACCCATGTACACACTAAATTAATGAAACGCCTGAAAAGGACAGGTGTCCCCATCAACTTCTCGCACAAAGAATCCACTTTGTGTATGAGCCCCGGTCATCAAAGTTTGCAGAATCCACTGTAAAACCTCACAGAATCCACCGTGGCACGGAATCCACCGTGAAATATGCCTCTTGGCATCACTTTGAGTAGATGGCCTCTTCAAAGACTCTTGCGAGCATGTCCCTTTGTAATTTTGAGTTGCTTCCTAAGGCCTTATAGAGTTCTTACAGATCCAATTATTGAATATGGTGGAGATTGCCCTCTCATTGGGTTACTCAGCTACTGCATGTACCTCTTATAGAGACTCCTCACATGAGTGGCATAGTCTCGTATGTCCTCTTTGTCTTTTTGGCTAACATTCATCAACTTAACAATGAGGTTATTGGAGTATCTTGCCTTTGAGAATCTCTTAATGAAGAGATCCTTTAGATGGGTGAAGTTATTGTGTTCAACATTATCTGGACTGGTAAAACCAAGTCTGTCCCTTGTCTCCCAAGAAATGACCAAATGATTGTACTCATTGAGTAGGTCCATGAGGTTGTTAGCCTCGCACACATGCTTAAACTACTCGACAAAGCTATAGGATTCATTGCCACTTGATATTTATAAAATTTCTTGGCCACTATGGGTATCTTCATTTAGCTCCTGGTATTTGGAGTGACTCCTAGCTTGGCTAGCAATGATGCTGCTAAGGCTTCCCCATGTTGCTCAGCGCTGGTGTTATCCAACAATTGTTTCATGAGTATCTCACTCACTATAAGGTCTACTTCTAAGGCTCTCTCCCTATTGACATTTCCTCCTATTCTGTTTCTCCCTAGGATGGCTAGGAACATGTGAGCCTCATTGAGCTCTCTCTCCTGATGTTACCTCTAAGCCCTTTTCTCCTAGCTATAACTTGCTATGCACTGCAATGCTATCCTTCCTAGTCTCCTCTCCTCCTCAAGGTCAGCTATGATATTGGCTATTGGTCTTCCATGATGCACTATCCTTGTCTGCTAGTCATACTATGTGACAAGTCATCAAATGTCATCTAGATACCCTGCCATGTTAAGGTCAATGTCATTCTCATTCGAGGTGGTACCTGGCATGGTGGTTGTCTCTTGACCCACTAGTGCTTCTATGAGGTCAACTAAGTCGGCTAAAGATGTGTCTCTAATCTTGGCTTCTAATCCTTCATTCCCTCAGTGGTCTAACGGTTCTAACTTCCCTAGATCTTTGTTTCGAGTGTCTTGGGGCACTCATCTGGTTCCTAGGGTTACACTCCTACTGGTGGGTTTGTTTTTAGCTTAATTTCCTTTAGTGTGTTCCTTGTTAATCTAGTCAGATTGCAAATGTTTACACACTTATATGTGCCAGTGATGGGACTCGATGTGAACTATGAAAAATCATGCTTTCCAATTTTCACATGTGCTTAAGTGTCTACATGCAAACTTCAATGAAGTCAATCACATCCAATCAGTTTCATGCCATCACAAATTTTTTGTGTGGATTGTGATCACTCTTACCAATGATTTTGGGTCCCTTGATTGGATCGTTAGGTAAAAGTTTTGAGTACAAGCAGCTCTATGGTCTCATTTGCTAATTTGGATTCCAACCTGGGTTGTTAGACAACTATCTATAGGCCCTAACAGGTCTTGGAATGATAAAAAATGGTCAAAATTGGTGTTCTGGACAACTCTCATCCAAGTCCAGACTCAATTGTCTGAGTCCTAGGTTCGGTCATCTGAGTGGTCTCTTAAGGAAAACGACTATCAGTTAGACTTGAACTTGGACGAGGGATGTCTGTCTAAATGTTTGAGTCAGTCGTCTGAGGCTTAAGGTTCAGACGTTCGAGGCCCAAAAGATGGTTTGAGTTTGAGTGGACTCTTATCTAAGTTAGACATTCAAGTGGACTTAAGTGACTCGGACATCCAAGCCTGATAGCAAATTGACCGTCCCTTGAGGCATGTGGTTGCCATCCAAGCAACGGAGGGAAAAACACCAAATGACAAGAAATGGATGAAATCAATCAAATGCACTACCTATTAATGCACCTAGGGTGCTAACTTCATTCAATGAATATCAAGGGAGACCCAGAATATACATGGGGTGCTCGAATGTGACAATGCCAAGGATTATTGATGCTACCTCTTGATCTGTAACTCTCTATCTCTCTCTCAATAGCTCTCTCTCTCTCTCAATCTCATAGTGTGCAAATGAGCTCTCTCTTCCCCTTTTCCACCGTTTGTGTCCTCTCTTTCTTCTGTTACTCTCTATTTTCCTTCCCAGACATTGAATTTTTTTTTCCTTTCTTTCTTTATTCCCCTGTTTTCTGGTTATATAGAGACTTATCTTTTCCTTCTTTCTTCCTTATTTTTCCAACCTTAATGTCTCAAACTTGATCAAAATATGCTTCTCTTACTCTAACCAATGCACCAAAAAGCTTTCTAATCCTAAACTTATCCACAAGAGAGATTAAATAGCCTTAACTCCCTTGCTTCCTACCTAAAACCAAGCACTATTTCAAAGATGAACTCCTACTTTGCCGCTGGATTTGGAGCGCACAAGCACTCAAGCTTGAATCCATTGGTTCCAACAATGGAACCAAAATGTTATTGCTCTTCTAAACACACTGCCAAGACCCACGAACCACTTATTTTTTCAAGAGTTTCAAGTTGAGAGCTATGGCTATCTCCCACATAGTCGTGCGCAGTCTCCCACACACAAATGTAGCGAGCTTACCTTTGAATCCAATCGAGTGCCTCCTCCCACAAATCCACAGGTAGCTCCACTCTCCAAGATGCACTCTCAAACAAGCTCCATCTCCAAGATCCAAGCTTTGACCTCCATAGCCATGTGCACAAGAAAGGAGAAGAGAAGAAGATGACGATGAAGAAAGGAGAAGAAAAGCTTCTCCACGGTCCCTCACTCTCTCACATACATACTTTGCCTCTCCCACACTCCCTCTCTCATGCACAAGAAGGAAGCAAGAGCAAGAAGCAAGAGAAGAGAATGAGTTTGGCCACATTCAAGAATGAGCTTCTCCATTTACTTTTTGACTTTTATATGTGCTCTATCTCCTCCTTGGGCAGCCATCCCTTTTCGGTCCATTCCTCCACTCTTTCTCCTCCTCTTTCCTATTAGCATTGGCCTTAGCCCATGCCTCTCATTCTTTATAACTCACATGAGAGAGATCCCAACGTTCTTTTACAAAATGAATTACAAAGCACCTAGTGCTCTTCTTGCTAAATATTAAGGTGTGCTTATTCCTGTGTGCTTTTTGTTCTACATTTAGAATTTTTTCTGTGCTTCATGTCTTCAGATTTTTTGAGTATGCCTTTGTTCCTTGTCTTGGTCTTGCCTTGGGACTATCTTCCACTTTCAATTTTTATCTTGGTCTTCTAAGGGTTAACAAATAGCACCTAAACCATCATGCTCTTCTTTTCCATGTCTTGAGACAAAGAAGTTATGTATCACGCACAAGCCTGTCAGCTAATACTACCTTGCCACAAAATAGAAAGGTCAATGTGCCTTAAATTGAGAAGTACCACCATCTAACCATACCTAATGATATCATAGATGATGCCCTTGTTGTTTTAGCCACTTGTCACAAAGCATAAAACAATGCTAAATAAACAACATGTCATGGAGCTTATCATCTTATATGTAAAACTATAGTCTTGTCTCAACAACACCTACTAAGTTTCTCACATAAGAGATGTGTACCAATATGGCCACCTAGGTTGACCACCAATGCATGGATTGAATCTCATTCTAAAAAGAATAAAAACAAAGTATACCCTCCATACTGTAAGAACTTGCATGCCATCATCATCTTATTCTTCAAACACATTTTTAATACTATGGTGTTATATTCATAATGTAAAGTAATTACGGCATGAGAGATGGTCTTGGTAAAATGAATTTTGTGTTGTTCAAGGATTGCAAATTATTCTCAAGTTCCACCTATTGGATAATGATTGAATTTGAAGGTGTGGAGTGTGTACCTTGAGCATCATATCAAATTACATGAAATGCAAGTAGTTTATTGAGTCTTGTGATGAGGCGACATAGGCTAGAAGTGTTATATTATAAATGGAAAACAAATGCACCCAATTCTCAATTTATCCAAATGAGAAGTTAATTTGGTATGGCACTGTACTATTTATTTGGTCTAAATCCTATTTGTATCCAAAGGGAACAAGGCAGTCTCATAAACTACTTTCCCATGGCCAATCAAGATGATGACCTATTCAAGGACATCAAAGACATTGCATTCAAGGTACAAAGCTCAACTCATTTGCATAATCTTTAGGCCACCACCAATTTCCATTGAGACATGACTAGGTGCCCAAGACACTTCATGAAAGAGCTACTTATGGAAGACTTCACAAAGTTCAATTCCAATTGCTATTGGATTAATCTAGTTCAAGAAGCCTACCTTTAAAAACACAAGAAAAATCCAAAAGCATGTAGAAGAGATGATAACGAAGAAGAATCCATAGTAAAAGGGAAGAAAGGACAAGTAAATACATAAAGATCACGGTCATTAGATTTGGTTCTCCACTAATAAAACTCACTAAACAAAAATTTGAGAGAAATGAACCACATAATAATCACTAACGTGAAAGCCAAAAAGAATCAAGAACTAGAGTGAGCCAAAGAATAAGCAAAGTAAAAATTGTAGTAGGAGAAGTAGGGACATCAACAAGAATCAAATGTGGCCTTAGAAGCAATGATCCAAGGGAACTCAAAAAGGCGAGAAGAAAGACATCAAGGAAGCCAAAGTTTCAGTCCACGAGAAAAATATGCTTGTGTATAGAGTGAAAGATCCAAATAAGAGGCAATGGCCATGAAGAAAGCCTACAATTCAAAGAATAATAATTTGAGGAAGATAAGCATGCCTTACCACAAGAGTACCAAAAGAGGGAGAACCAACAAAGTAAAGTTTGAAGACATCCCAAAGCTAATTGGATATGGAATCTTGTAAGGATACATCTACTAGAGGAAAAAATCATATAATGAAAAGAACCATAGAGATGACCTCTAGATATGCGAGGACCTATAGGACTTCATGGTAAAGTATGTTTTGATCACTACATCTCTAATAGAAGATGTAAGAGTTATAAGACTCAGTTGCAACTTCTCTCAAGATGTATACACAACATGTGGGTTTGGATGGTGGAAGAGTCTCCTCAAATCAAGGAGTATATTTCTAGTTTACAACCTTTATCATAGGCACCTTTACAAAGTTGTTATCTATCAATCCAACCACTAAATTTTGGAGGAATAAAAATATGAAATGTTTGTCCTTTTGCATACGACAATTTGAGTATTGGGATCCTCCAAATCTAATATGTAGACAATTCTATATAGCTACAAAGTTGGTTGGTTATCTACTCATAGGAATTTGGACTACACCTACCTCCCCACTTGGGAAGTTGAATAGAACTACTGACATTATCTCAAGATGAAGTGTAAAGAATATTGTTCATTACATCATGGAGCATCCACCAACCAAAGGGCTCCTCGATATTCACTTAGCCTAAAGATATATCAATTGTTCTCTACTAGGTTTGAATAGTCGTAGACTATGGGTGTACTAGTAAATGGTAAGACACGACAAATGTGTGCTATTGAGAGTATAGAGTGGTGCTAAGTGTAGCCCACACCCTCAACATCATATTTATTGTCATATCAAAGCAATTTGAACTTATTTGTAATAGTTATTAGGTTTGGGGATTATCCGATAGCTTCTATAAGGAAGCCATTGTTGCCCTTCTATTTTGAATAAAAAATTTAGTGTTATTGTTGCCTGGACATAGTTTTTTAGTACTATTAGACTATCAAGGATACTTGTCAAAAGTAATATTAGTACTGTTGTTGCTATATTATTGGTTACAAGTATGTCCCCTATCCTCTTTCTCGTTGAAATTTTTCCTCTACATATCCATCGCATGTGTCACCAAAAAATTGAGAAAATTTGGTGAGGGTTGGATCATTAGCAAGAAAGTAGTTAATCTTGAGCTACAACATGAGTATCTGCTTCAAAATCTTGCAAGGCTGATCTAGCATTCTTTGGTAATGCATAGATGTATATGTAGGGGAAACAAGGAACCATAGCTAGTGGTATAGAGATAAAATGGGGTAGCAAGAGTTCTTCATGGAAGACATTCAGTAGATATTGAGTCCTATTAAAGATGATTTTGATATTCTCAAGGTCAAACTTCAAATCTACATGATGCTATTTATCTTACCTATATGGGTACACCAGTTGTTATGACACTCATGTATCCATAAGTAGTTTTCACTTCATTCTTGATAAAGTATACATATCATGGTTGAGCAAAAAGTAACCTAATGTGTCCTCTTCTAGTTGTAAAGTTGAGTACAAGACCACTTTAACAATTATGATTGAGTGTCTTTGGCTTAGATGTTGTTGATCAATTTGGGTGTTGGATAGCATCTACCACCACCATCTTCATTGGTAGTTGAGCACATTGGATGTTGCATAGAAGTTTTTTATCCATGTTGGCACTAAGTACTTCAAGGTGCATTATTATGTCAAGGAGAGTCTTATAAGAGATCAGATTGGTCTATGTGCCAAGCTAGTGGTGAGATGTTGAGCTCTATATGAGCTAGCATGCACTACATACCTTGGTGATGTGGTAAGATATTATTCAGTGGTGTGTTAGTAGGTGGCTGACGTGAGTATATGCCAATGATTCTACAATCAGACTATACCCAAGTAGTCCATCCTTGGTTATGGCACATTTATTGTGCCACCTCTTCTTTCCCTAATGGGTTCACACTTAATGACCTCATGTACATACATTGGGGTACTTGCATATTAATTTTTTATCATGTTGTAGACTTACTTCTTTTGTGTGGAAGAAGAAGAAGAAGATTTCAGCCCTATTTCTCAGTGTTCTCAAGTCCATTGCTTTTGTGTGTGTATGTGCTCTTGGGTTCTTCATCTCTCTCCCCTCTTGTTTGTTTTCATCGTATCAAAGCCATGCCATGGCTGTGTAGAGCTTGATTGAAGGCTAAGGTGAAGGCATTGGAGCAAAAAAGTGAGCAAGTGAAGCAATGGATAAGAAGCATAAGAAGCTCTTCGCCCTTACTCAGCCTTGGGTTTGCAAGAGGCTCCTGAGGCTGATAGGGCTATAGTCTCTGATTGGAGTGAAACTTGGTGGGCAAGAAGAAGAGTATATATCTTGCAAACTGGCCCCTATAGGGCTCTCACACAATGATTTTTGGTATTTGAGGTCATTTTGGCTACCATTTTGGACTTGCAAGTGGTCTAACAACAGTTTTTGGGTAAAGTATAGTTTTGGTTGTGTCGGTCATTTATAGGCATACAAGTTGTAGATCTCAAATTTGTAAGGTTTCGAGCGTTTGCTAGGTTGTAGACATAGAAGGCATCTACATACAGATTGAAAATTGTGATCAATGTTATGCAATGAGTGAAAAAGGATGTGTATTTAGTTGTGGTGCACCTAGCATCAGGTTGCTTATAGATTGCAACTTTTTATAAGTTGTTTGTTTTTTCAAAATGTCTAACAACTTCAACTAGATTGTTAGCGAGAAGCTTGATAAGAAGAATTATCCTATATGGAATAAATTTCTTGAAGGGAAAAGGTGTTTGGAATTACATTGAAGGAGACATGGTAGTAGCACCCAAAGTTCATGTGCAAAATGCTAATGCAAAATAGATAAAGGCTAATAAAGATTGGGAGCAGACAAAGAGTGAAGTCATACACTTTATGAATACTATGAATGCTAATGGTTCATCAAAGAATGATGTATGGTATATAGACTCTAGTGCCTCTAACCACATGACTTGTCATGGAGAGTGGTTTAGAGAGATACACAATCTAGAGTCTCCAGGCTATGTGGAGACAGGGGATGGTACAACTCGCCCTGTTACTCATGTTGGAAATTTTTCTTTGAGTATATAGGATGATAAAACTAAGTACTTTGTTGATATGGTGCATGTACCAAATATTTCCAAAAACTTAGTTTCTATTGGTCAGATGGTAGGATACGGATTGCAGGTTCGGTTTACATGTGATGGTTGTAATGTAGAAGATCTAAAAAATGATTGCACATTGATTGCAAAAGGAAAACATGTTGAGAGATTCTTTACTCTTGATACAAGTCTACCTAAAATGGATGCTGTCATGTTTGCATAAGGTTTAGGTATTGTGGTTGATATTGAAATTTGGCATAAGAGAATTGTTCATGTGAATGCACAACAATTGAAAGACATGCAATCAAAATGGGTTGTGGATGGTTTGCCCAAGTTTAAAGTTGATGGGATGCATAAAGTATGTGAAGCATGTCGATTTGGAAAGCAAGTAATGCATGCATTTCCATACGAAAGCATGTACACAAGAAGCCACTAGAATTGATACATTTTGATGTGTGGGATTCTACAAGATAGCAACTTTGAGTGGTTATAGGTATTATGTTTCTTCATTGATGATCATACTCACAAAGTATGAATTTACTTTATGAGTGAGCAAAGTGAGGTATTTACTCATTTTAAAAGCTTTAAGGATTTGGTTGAGAAGGAGATAGGGTTGCATATTAAATGCCTAAGGTCAGATAGAGGGGGGAGAATGTCTCGCCAATGTGTTTTTTAATTTTTTGCAAAAAAATGATATATAGAGGCAATATACATGTAGATATACTTTGCAGCAAAATGGAGTTATTGAGAGGAAAACAAAACATGCATTTCCTCATTACTATTGGACTGAAGTAGTTTCTACAGCTGTGTACATTATGAATAGGACATTGACTATTGCTATACATGGTACGACACTTGAAGAAAAGTTTACATGTAGAAAGCCAAATTGGTTCCATTTGAAAGTATTTGGACGTATTGCTTATGTGCATATTCCTAATGATAGTAAATTGGATCTTCGAGTAGAAAAATGTGTATTTATTAGATATTCTCTTAAGCAGAAGGAATATACATGTCATATAACCTTGTTACATGTGAGCTAAGACTTGGCAAGGATGTTATTTTTTATGCATTGAGTAGTTGGTGCAGTAATGTGTAGAATGCAATTGGGACTGATGAGCATGAGAGTATGGCTATGCATAAAATAGCTTAGCAATCACAGACATTGAGTGGACCATAAGAGTCTTCTAGTTATGTTTTGTTGTTCATAGACCTTAGAGTGGCAGATTGAGGTCACATGTTACTCCACCAAGTACATCACAGATGTCAAGAAAAGGTAAAGAAAAAGTTGGGGCATCACCTATTATAATAAATGTATCATCAAGTTTCTCTCATATTGTTGTTGATTAGATTTCTCTAAGTAGAGCATGGACGAGGAGTTTGGGATTCTATCTATTAAAACACATGGTGTGTAGAAGGCACAAGAGGATGCTAAAGCACCTAGTAGTGATCCAAGTCCATGCAGGTCAAGCAGAGTAAGAAGGCTAACACAATGATTGACATATGATAGTTATGTAGCTCATCACTATGCGTGAATGGCTAAGGTTGTACAATATGTGGAACCCACTTGTTTTTAGGGTGCAATGGGTAATGAGTTTTGGGATCGTGCTACGAATAAAGAAGTCGTAGCACTTATGGATAATGATACATGGAAGCTAGTACCCTTACCTAAGGCAAGAAAGCTATCGACGATTGCAAATGGGTTTACAAGGTTAGATAGATCTATTGAGCGCTATAAGGCATACTTGGTTGCCAAAGGGTATGCATAGACTCATGGTATTGATTATGAGGAGACTTTTACCGCCCAATAACTAAATGATCTAATGCTAAAAAAAATTATTTGTTTATTTCTAGAAAATTCAAAAAGATTGCTATGGCACCATTTGGATTGGCCAAAAGAATAGGTCTAGTGGCTAAAATGGCCGCTATAAGGGCTATCATATTAGTGGATGCATCAAAGGGTTGGATCATGCATCAAATGGATATTAAGAACGCCTTCATGTAGGGGGAGTTACAAGAGGGAATTTATGTGGAGTAGCCACTCAATTATGTGGATGAGAATCATCCAGATTATGTATGTGGGCTTCATAAGGCCTTATATAAGCTGAAGCAAGCACCCAGGGCATGACATGATAGGATTATAGAATACATTGTTAGCATTGGAATTTGTAGAGCACATGTTGGTCACTCACTTTATGTTTATGAGAGTGATACATGTATTGTGGTTATTACTATAGGTGTGGGTGATTTGATCATTGTGGGTAATAATGAGACAGAGGTTGACCATGTGAAGAGTCTCCTCAAGACTGAATTTGAGATGAAGGATTTGGGAGAGTTGCACTATTTTCTTAGTATAGAGATAATTAGGATTCTAGAGGGTATATGGTTGTCATAGAGACAATATGTAATGGACATGTTGAAGAACTATGGTATGGATGATTGCAAGCCTATTTCTATACCTTTGGATGGTAATGCTAAGCTTAGTGCACATGAGGGTGACTTGATTGAGGATGTCACTATGTATCAAAAGATTGTAGGTAGCTTATCTATTTTACTAGTAGACCTGAACTACACAATTGGTTTGGAGAGAGTCAGTTTATGCGCCTTCCATGGAAGCCACATTTGGATGTAGTGTAGTGCACATTTACGCTATGTCACATCCATATTGAGCTATACCTTATTCTATGGTGCAAGTGTACCATTGGACTTGCATGGTTACACAAATGTAGATTGGGCTAGTAGTATTTCAGATAGAAGATCTACCAGTGGTTTTATGTTTTTCTTTGGTAGTGCTGCTATTACTTGGAGCTGTAAGAAATAACTAACATTTGCCTTGTCTAGTACTACAGAGGTAGAGTATAGAGGTATTGCAATTGTAGCATGTGAGATAGCTTGGTTATGCAATCTACTTGGTGATTTGGGAATGCAAGTGGACAAGAAGGTTATCATTTACTATGATAACCTTAGTAGTATTCAATTTGCCAAGAACCCAATGTCTCATACATGGACCAAACACATAGAGGTCCATTACCATTTCATTCAGGAGTGGGTTTTGGTAGGTGATATTGACTTGGTTTATCTTAGCATAGAGAATCAAGCTATTGAAATTTTCACCAAGGCCTTGGGGGCTGAGAAGCTTCAATGCTTTAGGACCATGCTTGGAGTTCATAAGCTCATGTTGAGCACAAGGAGGAGTGTTGAGATATCGAGCTCTACATGAGCTAGCATCCACTACGCACCTTAGTGATGTGATATTATATTATCGATTGGTGTGCTAGGTGACCGATATGACGATACAATAGTGATTCTGTAATAGGACTACACCCAAGTAGTCCATCCTTGGTTATAGCACATTTATTGTGCAACCTCTTCTTTCCCTAGTAGGTTTACACTTTAGTGACTGTGTGTACATACATTATGGTACTTTCATGTCAATCTTTTATCGTCTTGGAGACTTAGTTCTTTTTTGTGAAAGAAGAAGAAGAAGATTTCAGCCCTATCTCTTTGCGTTCTCAAGTCTCCATTGCTTTTGTGTGTATGTGCTCTTGGGTTCTTCCCCTCTTGCATGTTTTCACATAGGACAACCTCACATATTTTTTCACAAGGATTTTCCTCATGAGAAGTTTGAAGCTTTTCACAATCTTTAGGCTTACTCCCCTTTCTAGATTGATCATAATCCATGAGTTTGGCACTTATATGTGAGTGCTAGCTTTTGTTCCCCATATCTCTCCTAAGGGAGATTTGATACTATATTTTTGTGTGTGTAGACACCTAGGACTACATAGGCAAAATTTTCCCTTACTATGGTTTTTCCCTTCCCTTGTATATATGCACATTCACTATAGGGAAAAGTAATTCTGATAAATCTTGTATATTGATACTTCTCTATAGTTTTTGTTGCATGCTCTTAAGCTTCTTTGTCTCCAAATTATGTATTTGCATTCATGCAACCCTATATCAAATAGAGAAAGGGTTGAAGATCTAACACTAGATTCAAAGGTTAAGATGAAAGATTCAAGAAAGGTAAAAGATGTAAACTACAAAAAAATTAGGAAGTACTTAAAATAGCAAGTAAATAAGATGAATAAGCTAAAAATGGTCACATAAGCAAAATTATGAGAGTTAAAAAAGATAAGAATATGTTTTGGAATCATTCTAGGACCCAATGCTACTAAAAATTAAAATATAGAATTATTTTTCAAGTTTTGTAAAATCTAGAGTTAGTTTAAAAAATCTTGCAAGATGGGAAACATATTATGTAAATCCAAGCAATATGCTCATTCTCCTACAAATTGTATAAATATTTGGGGGAAAGCAATTATCTCACGTGTAAAGACATAAAGGTCATGTGATCATCAATCTAAACTCATGAATAAAATTTTAAAATCCTCAAATTGATTGAAAATCCCACGAGAAAACTACAAAGACCCATACATATTGGAGTAAGACAAGTGGAAATGGACTTAGGATGATTGATTATATAACCATAGAAATGGACTAAGGGTGATTGATTATATAACCATACAACTTTAAAATGAATGGAATAGCTTGTTCTTATGTGTTAAAAATTGAGACTTCTTGTTTCTTATCTTCTTATCACCTTAGCTAGATCCCTCATATTCTTATCACCTCTAGAGCACTAGAGCACTAGAGAGAGAGAGAGAGAGAGAGAGAGAGAGAGAGAGAGAGAGAGAGAGAGAGAGAGAGAGAGAGAGAGAGAGAGAGAGAGAGAGAGAGAGAGAGAGAGAGAGAGAGAGAGAGAGAGAGAGAGAGAGAGAGAGAGAGAGAGAGAGAGAGAGAGAGAGAGAGAGAGAGAGAGAGAGAGAGAGAGAGAGAGAGAGAGAGAGAGAGGCATGTGCAAATGTGTGATTTATTGAGTGAGGCAATGAATGCTCCTACTGATCTATATTCTAGAGTTTTCTCTTATATTCTTACTTCTTTATTACTTATAGGATGATAGAAGGGAAAATTGAGGATGAGAAAAATCATAGATAGCTTCCGTAGCATGCACACCTTGACTCAAGCATAATGGCATCTCCTTCGACAAGGATATTACAATGAAGAAAGAGGATGCATCCATGAGTGTTTTTCTCACATATCTTGTTTTCTTGTATTCTTTCTTGCATTCATAAAGCATGAGGGAAGCAGGAATAGTAGAGGGAAAGAGTTGGAAGGTAGAGCCATTTGAGTGAAAGGTAGAAGAGTTGTGAGTATTTAGTAAGCTCTTGAAATAATAAGAGCTTTGCCTACGTCCCATTGTTGAGCCTCAAAACTTAGATTAGCATTAGTATCTATTGCATCCTATGTGATGAGCCCCAATACTATCAATAATGAAATTTTCATGACAATCATTGTGTTGATAAAAAGAAATATTTAAGACAATGATCATGCCAATATCAATAACACATTTAAGACAATAATGACCAAAAAATGAATCATTTCACCCTTAAGATAGCCAATATTTTCTAACACTATATATGTTCTCTACGGACTATTGAGATCCCTTGAATCCCCACAT